>NC_082723.1:49840256-50145054 GCF_030144855.1 Hypanus sabinus | reverse complement strand
GAAAAGGACAATTAAATTTTTGACAGTTCTTTTTTATGTTTATGTAGGGACCTTAAGTTAATGGGTAAAGTGTACTGTATCACTCAATTTCAATGACTATTATTTCAATGCAGTTCCATGGAAAATAAATACATACTTAGCCTTTTAAATTTTTTTTTCCAAGCATGGGAGGTGTTTTGGTAGCTAATAGTGATATTCCTCTTCCACTGAGTTAGCCACTCCCATATGAGAGGAATTTGCATATTGTATAAGCAGCGTTATCAATAAATTTCAGTTGAATAGCCTGAATGCTGGTATGTTGGTGTGTGCTCTGCACTCTCCCTCCCTCATATTGAATACAACTATGAACAGCTGAAAGAGTTAGACCTATATTCTTAACTGTTCAGAGGGATGAGAAGAAAAAACTGTCAAAGAATTTCATCCCTTGCCAAGCACAAACCTGATGAAGCTTTATTGGCAGAAGGCAGCAGCAGAAGCTCCATTCTAGAAACAATGTGATTACAAGTGGGCAAAGTCCTTGCTGCCAATGTAAAGGCCACCCTTCCATCACCTCCAGTCAGGGCCACAAACAGTCCTTCCAGGTGAGGCAGTACCTCAGCTGTGAATCTGCTGTGGTTGTCTCTTGTATCTGGTGCTCCCGGTGTAGCCTACTCTACATTGATGAGACCCATCGTAAATAGGGGAACTGCTTCGTTGAGCACCTCTGCTCCATCCACCAAAAGCGGAATTTCCTGATGGCCAAACATTTTAATTCCCATTCCCGCTTCCATTCCAACATGTCGGTCCATGGCCTCCTCTTGTGGCAAGATGAGGCCACCATCAGGTGGAGGAAGAACACCTTATATTCCGTCTGGGTAGCCTCCAAACTAACGGAATGAATATTGATTTCCCCTTTCTGTTACATAATAATTCCCTCCCCCTCCCACTCCTTCTGTTCCCTGCTCTAGCCTCTTACCTCTTCTCCCTGCCTATCACCTCCCTCTGAGTCCCCTCTTCTTTTATTACAGGCAGAAAAAGAGAGTACATTACTTAAAATTGTTGAATTCAATTCTGTGACTAAAATGCAAGCTTGAATAACAACCTGTAATTTCCTGTTTTGATAAGAAGATCAAGTATTATTATTCAAAGTTGCATTTGGCCTTGTTATAGCAGTGCATAGTTGTGTCTGGTGGTGGAATCTTGTAGGGGGTGGTGTAAATTGTGATGCTGAATAGGGTGGCCTAGTAAGCTGGAAGGTGAGAACCAGGTTCTTTGCAGGAGGAGAGTGTATGGGAGTAGTAATACAGAAAATAGAGCAGATGCAGTCAAAGACTCTGCCCACTATGGCAGAGTGCAAGCCACAGTTCAAGATTCCTACATGCTGAAGTCGATATGAAAACACAATTATGACTTTACAGCTATTAATTGATGCCTTTGTAGTCACAACTCAGGATTCGCTGAGGCAAAGCAGAAAAAAACTACATCTGAAACAATGAACACTCCTAAAGCCTGGACCAAGTTAGATAAAATCTAAACGTGAATCTCAACCATTTTGCAAAATCTGATTGAACAATCTGCTGATGAAGGATATAGAAAATAGGCTCATCATATACTTATCCAAATGTTGTGAGAAAATCATGCTTTCTAATTACATTGTAAAGAGAAGATTGCTGCTGTAGTTTCAAATACAGAAAACCCTGACATTGACCAAGATTGAGAAGATTTATCATCAATGTATGCAATCTGTCAAGAGAGCACAACAAAACCATCATTGAATTGGTCAGCACTACCCATTACAGAGAATCGTTTTTTCCTGTCAGATAGGTAGCAACCTCTTTTATACTTACTTGAAGGAAAACAAAACTTGAACAAGCGCTTGGTGAAATTGACAGTCAAGGTGCATGGGGATCTCACAGAGAACCCCAGTTGTGATGCCCTGCAGCCAAAAGCCTGACAACAGCCAAGTCCAAGGTTACAGCTGAACAAGGGCCTTTTGGGCATGGCCCAACTACCGGTCAGTGCCTTCGGGAGATGAGAAGAAAAAGCAGTTCAGAGAAACAGAATAGAAATGCCAGTAGTCTGTCTCTCAGATAGCTGCTTTATATTCTGAATGAAGCAGATGTGCCAATGATAATAGATCCTTGCTGTACACATTGATATGTGTGAGAGAGACAAAGCACCTCAGTGCTATTTGGTCCAGCTGTTTGATTGGGTTAATTAGACAGGACATATGGAGGCACAACAGGGGCATCCTCTGATAAGATGTCACCCAGAAATGTCACTTAGCCTTATAATAAGTCACCACATGAGAAGGACTGCCCTAGAATTCAGGGTCAGCTGTATCATCAGATATTGCAACATCATTGACCTTGTAACTTTGGATCCTGTAGACTGTTTGAGAAAGAGTTATTGTGCCATTGCCACCTGTTATCTCAGACTGAGCTTACTGAAAAATCAGTGAATAGCAGGACACTTTGTCTTACTTAACTGAAGCAAAATGTCTGGTAAGCCAGTAAAGTCATAAGCTGGGAGGTAACTTAAAAAGGGCATGTAAACTTGATGAGTAAATTTGCTCATGAAACTTCTACCATGCAACCTAGCAATCAAGGCTGATGGATGCATTAAACTCACAGTGGGTTAGAATTACACAAACTGTACGTAGAAGAAAGTTTAATATCAAAACATTTGTCAGTAGGGCTTTTATATTCTGAATAAAATTATAAGCCATTGAATGGCTTCATATTACATTGCTCAAGTTAGTAATCATGTTAAGAAGTGTCTGCTTCTGTAGCAGAACACCTTCATCTTCCAAAACAAAATGCATGCCAATTCTGGCTGATCTTTTTCTAATGATTTGACTTACTGATTTATTCCAGGGCACGTTGTTGGAAATAAGGTATGACTTCCTGAATGAATTCAAAGATAATTCCACTATCTGAGCAAGGTGAATTCCTTCCAGTACCAGCGGTTTCAGTGAGTAGAACTATTTAACTCTCTCGCTCTCTCTTTCTTCCTTTCATTAGTTTTCCATTACATACCCCAGCAACAAAACACTGGCATAGATCTGAGAGGCCATATGGACTACTCCTGTGCCATAATGGTTCTAACTTTATTTTGTTTAGGAACAAAAATAGTTTACTCATTCACTACCTCACTATTTTTAATATACAGTATTTCTTTTCTTTGCATATTTTTAAATCTATTCAATATGCACATACTGTAATTTATTTATTTATTTATTTGTCATTATTTTATTCTACTTATTATTGTTTGCTCTTCCATATTATGTATTGCATTGAACTGCTGCTAAGTTAACAAATTTCATGTCACATGCTGGTGATAATAAACCTGATTCTGTTTCTGATTCTGAATTTTTTGCCTTTGTGTAAGCTTTTTGGCTTAATTCTATGCAGTGACTAACTTAAATTGCTTAAACAGCTACAATTTCTATGAGATGGGATATCTTCACAAATACTTATTCAAATACCTACCACCTTGTTCATGTTTTATTTTAATTTTTAAAAATATTTTTCCAGGTTTGTTTTACAATTTACAGTTTTCACCCCACCACATTTTTGAATGAATTGCAGTGTGACTCTGATAGACGTAATCTACTTCTTCACATTCTCCTCCATTTATCTGCGGTAGTGGACATAGTTGATTTCATCAGCCTCCTTCAATGTTTCTTTATCATTCCCCTAGGACTGCATGTGTCCGACTTGACATTTATCTATCCTGTTGTAGAAAAGGAGACACCAGTAATGGTTTCTCTTCCTGCACACTGTAGGTAACCCACTGTGAACTAATTTTGTAACATCATTCAAAATAATCACTGAGAACATATAGCTTTCTTTGCCTGCAACCAGGTAAATTCAGGTAAATTATCAGACTATTTGATTGCGTTCTAACTTTTAACTAAGTTCTCGGGAGATGAAGCAGATGTTGGAAATCTGAAGTAAAACTAGCAAAAGCTTTGTTATGTTCTGCTTCTATGGAAAGAGAAAGATACTTAACATTTCAGATAAAAGATATTTCATTAGAAGTGGAAAAATGGAAGAAATATACTTTTGAGGAAGATTTATACATTTTCTGCTATTTCTTATTAATTCTGTAATTGGTAATACTCATATGGGAGGTCTCTGCTATATTATACAATGTTAAATGTTGTCCTCATTCGTAAAGAAGGATCTTGGCCCAAAACATTGAATATATATTCATCTCCATAGATGCTGCTTGATCTGCTGAATACCCCCAGCATTTTGCGTGTGTTGCTTTGTATTCCCAGCTCTGCAGACTTTCTCGTGTTTATTAAATATTGTTGTTTCTGTAGATTCACCAGGCTACGGTTTGGCCGGGCCCCCACAATTGATTGGTGCTCTCTTCAATATTTAAGACATTCTGGCTTGTCCTTAATTAAGTTTAAAGCCTTGTTTGTGGCATTCCTTCACAAGTTTAGACTGAGCAAATCTAATATCAAATTTACAATATTAACATCACATTTTTCGAAATTGTCATAACGTCAGATGGTTCACACTTTTTGTTTCATTTCTCATCACTAATTCTGCTATGACTGGATGTGTTTGTCAGTTCTGGATATAGGTTCTGCACAAGCTGTCAAATTCATATCTAATAATTAATTTTATTTATTATTTTGAATTTTCTTTATTAATTTAACCTCAGTTCATATTTCTCTGAAGACATGAATGAGTTTAAATGCTTGAAACCCCTTTTTCTGTTTAAATGGGTAACATTTCTCTGGCCCTTCTTAATGAGAGAGAGAGCCTATCAAACTGTTGGGTAACAATAGTCTTTGTTGACTGCAGATCATGGTCTCTCTTTGGGTGCTTGGCTGTCACTTGGTGGGTGGTGGGCACCGATTCTTCATTCTGAGAAGGGTGTGGGGAGGGGGAGATTGATGTTTGCTGCTGCTGTGTGGGGGATGGGGAGAGGAGGCTACAAAGTTCTAACATTTTTCTGTCATTCATTCTTTTGGGGTTCTTCTGTTCATCGTAGATGAAAGCAAAGACAAGGATTTCAGGTTGTACCCTGTCTACATTCTCTGATAATAAACTGAACCATTTGAATTTGAAATATGACATTTGAAGAAACAAAATGCTTTTGGAACAGATCGGACAGCATCTGTGAAATGAAATGGAATCACAAGTGTTTTGGGCTGAGACCCTCCATGCAGACTGAGAGATAGAGAAAAACCAGATAAAGCGGTGAGGGGAAGGGATAGAGCAAGAGTGGGCAAGCAATAGGTGTATCTAGGGAAAGAGGGGTGATTGGCAGATAGAGGAAGGAAGAGTGGAAATAGCGATAGGGACTGCGATGTGATAGGTGAAGGTGACAAAAAGGCTGCGGATGGTGGAATCTGATCAGAGAGGAAGGTGGAATATGGAACCAAGTGAGGGAGGTGGGAAAGATGGATGGGAATTGTAGCAGGAGGGGCGTGTGGATGATGGACAGATGGAGTTGGGAAGGGGAGCCAAAAGAAGCGGAATGATACAGGGTGATAGGGGGTGTGTTCTGGGTGGGTGAAGGAGGAACTGGTTATATCAAGGTGAAAAAATAATAGGATGGATTCGGATCAGTTTACCTAAAATTGGATAATTCAATGTTCATGCCATTAAGTTTTAAACTGGCAGAATATGAGGTGGTTCTCCTGCAGACTGAATTTTGCCTCACCATGGCAGTGGGGGAAGCTGAGGTAGCTGGTGTGGGATCGGAAAGGGAAATTAAAATAGCTACTAAATGGATACTTCAGAAGCCCTGAGTGACAGAGTATTTTGTCCAATTTTATTTTCACTGATCTCGTCTCATGATCCATTTCTATGATCCATTTCCGTCCAAATCTAAGTCCACTTTTACTATCTGAAGACATGTGGACTACTCCTGACACACCTCTGCTGTTATGAAACATTTTGTTGTCTAAGTGAGGCGGAGTACGAGGATAACAATGCAGTCGAACCAGGAGAAGTAAACCCTACCCCCTGTTTATCAATGAATGCAACACAGACAACAAAAACAAGAAAAGTCACAGAGGTGTAGAACATGGAGACATGCCTTTTGGTCCATTGAGTACACGCTGACCACCAAACACCCATTTTAGCTGAATTCTGCAATAATTCAATTTAGAAAAATTCCCTGCACTTTCTTCAGCCCCCTTATGTTCTACCACTCATCTAGAAAATATGGGTAATTTACATTGGCTAATTAACCTACCAATCAGCCCAGCTTTGGGATGTGGTAGGAAACCAGAGCACTCTGGGAAAGCTCAAGGAGGACATGCAAACTCCATGCAGACCGCACCCAAAGACAGTTTTAAACCTGTGTGTCCGACACTGTGAGTCAGCAGGGCTTGTAGCCGGACCACCGTCCTGCTTATGTGGTGACAAAACATGACAATGTAGCCAATAAATCTGGCAACTAAGTTGACTATAAATATGTTCAATGGTTTGACATAATTATAACTATGCATTATAATAAATTTTGGCCAGTAATTATTGTCAATATGGTAATAACATTGCCCAATACATGGCAACAATAATTCATAATGTGGCAATGAATTTGTCCAAAAGTCATGTCAAATTTATTATCATTTAACTATATACATGTACACCACCAAATGAGACTATGTTTCTCCAAACCAGGGTGTAAAGCACACATAACACACATATAACACACAATAACTTAGGAAAGTAAGAAGTAAATCTGCAAGTAAATTACACATTGATAAACAAAGTATAGTGCATAAATTGAATAGGTGTTTGTTTCTGGACTGCGAGTATGGTGATAAGCTTCCTGATGACTATAATGGCCACAATGCACAAACATTTTGGCACTAACTTTTATCACTCACAGTTTTCTCTATGCAGCAGCAGGACTAATAAGATTGCTTAGAAGCACAAAAGTCTGCAGATGCTAGTATCTGGGGCAAAAAACAGTCTGTTGCAGGAACTCAGCAGGTCATGCAGCAACTGAGGAAGGGGAAAGGAATTATCAATGTTTTGAGTTGAAACTCTGCATTATCCTTGATACGAGGCTTTGACCCTGGATGTCAACAATTCCTAATCAGTCAGACCTGGTGTAGTATCACAGTTCTTGTCCATTCTAAAGAACAATGATGACCTGGATGAAATACATTTTATTTAATTTCATCTAGAAATATAGCACAGTATCAGACCCTGCTCGCCCAATGAACTCACACCGCTCATTTACACCTAAGTAACCAATTAACTTACTGACCCACATGTCATTTTTGGAATGTGGGAGGAAACTTGAACACACAATGGAAACCCACATGCTCATGGAGGGGATCATACATTCCTTATGAACAGTGGTAGAACTGAACCCAGGTTGCTGATGCTGTAACAAAGGTATGTAATGTTTTCTTTATTTTAATTCAGTTTAATGATTTTATGGATTTATTTGTGTTTAATGTGTTTTTTATGTTTAACTCCCTTATTTATTTGAATGTACGTGGGATTTAGACATTCTGATACACATGAAGCTTTACTGCTTTAATGGGAGGGAAGTTCCTGTCTGCAGATATGCTTCTTGTCAAACGCCTGCAGGCCATGTTAGGTCAGGAATTCTGTACTACATCCCCTGTGGCCTAATTATTGTGAGGCCTTGCTGGGTCTTGACTCCTGGGTATGAGGGTCAGTGAGATTGGAAGGCCACATCTGACTGGGAAACTGCAAACAGGTGTATACCTAGCATTGTGGAGAATGATTCATATGAATTAGGAGCATGAGTTAAGCTACTAAGGCCCTCGGGTCAGTTGTATAGGATGTAGACCGATGTTTTGTTTGTGCACTGATGTAAGGACAAATATTGTCATAGATATAAAGTGCCTTCTAACGAGGCTGGGGAGGGGGTGGAATCTATGACATCCACTCTGGGAGAAAGCTGTGGGGCTTCAGTTTATGATATCCAATAAACTGCAACTCTGACAAGATCTGAAATGTTCACTGCTCATTTCACTCCAGAGGTGCTGCTGACCTGCTGAGTTACTCCAGCATTTCTTGTGCATCTCGGACAATACAATTTCTCCTTCACCACCAAGGAAAAATCATAGATTGGCACCCAAGTTATTAGGTCCCTTCTAATTTCCTCATCCTTTTCTCATTTCCTTGCCAGCTACCTCACGTTCAGTGAGGATGTCAACATGTTGGTTAAGCTGTTGGACTTGTGAGCCAGAATCCTGCTTGAACAGTCCTGAGGCATGATAGACAGAGCAATTGTTTTCTATATCAACTTGTTTCTATATCTAAACGTACAAAAGAGGTGAAGGCTGTGTTTAATTCTCAGGAAGCTCATTTACTTCAAACCTAATGAATACACACATCCTAAGATACAGTCCTTAGAGAGATCAGAAAAATAGTACCTGCCAAAGATCCAATATTGCCATGGTGGCCTGAACTCAGGTGTAGAAGATCAGTAGGCTCTGTCGCAATGAGCGCTGGCAACAACTCAACCCAGGTGCGAGGGAGCAGTAGCCTTCATGCAGAGAAAGAAACAAGAGGTTACACACAAGAACGCCAACAGAGCATCAGAGGCATGACCAAACAACACACAAGGCAAATAATTCTCCACAAAAGGACTCCACCAACAGTGCTAAACCTGAATCCACTTCAAATAGTCATAGAATGTGGAAAACCGATGCCAGTCACAATTAACTTGACAGGACTAAACAGAAGGCACAGGGGCTTAACTGCTTTAGTTAAAACAACAATTCGTGGATACATGTGATCAAGAACTCGTGAAGCCCAACGTCAACAGCAAGCTGCAGAAGCCCATGGGGCTCATGACAGATAATAGGACAATTACCCAAGAAACAAAGAAAACAGCAGGACCCTGTGGTTTTGGAGAACAAATATCAATGTCATAATCTCATGATAAATATTACACTTCGTTCCACACTTTGTCTGTCCGAACTTAGTTTAACTAATTCTTACATATATCCTAGCAAGCTCCTCTCTCTGGTAGGACACAAGGGCACAACAAAACAGAATCATGAGGCTGTTTGGTCACTCTCTTGGCCACTTGTGACACCATTCAATAAGACTACGGCTGATTTCTGCTGGTTGCAATTGGTCTTCTCTGACAGTTCCCCAAAGTCTTCAAGGGACCTGAGTTACAAGGAAAGATTGTGTAGACCACGAGTTTATACTCAGGAATGTCGGAGATTGAGGGATGACTTGATAGAGGTCAAGGGCATAGACAGGATGAAAATACAAGTTCTGTTTTCAGAGAGGGGGTGCTATAAACAAGAAGGCATCAGTTTAAGATCGGAAACAAGAAATTTAAAAGGGACATCAGGGGTAGTTTCATATGCAAAAGTGGTGCATATTTGGAATGAGCTGCCAAAAACAGTGAATGAGGTACATTAGGAATGTTTAAAAGCTATCTAGAGAGATAAATGATTAGAAGAGGTTTAAAGAGCTTTGGGCCAAATGCAAGCAAATGGGACAAGCATACTGGGCAACACAACTGGTATGGGCAAGTTGGGCCATGCTGTAGGACTCTATGACTCCATGTCTCTAATTCCTCAAACATTCAAATACAGTTGGCCCTTTTAATCCGCGAGGGATTGGTTCCGGAACCTCTCACGGATAACAAAAAACGCGGATGCTCAAGACCCTTATTCAACCTGTCTCAATATGGTGGATCTTAGGACCCAGCGGCAGAGCTCTGAATCCGCAGTGTTTCTGTTCATGAAAATAATCACGATCACGATTGAAAATAAAGTGGAAATAATAAAGCGATCGGAAAGAGGTGAAACGCCATCTGTCATTGGAAAAGCATTAGGTCATAGTTGGTCAACGATCGGAACAATTTTAAAGGATAAAGTGAGAAAGGCCCTGCCCCAATGAAACCTCCAATTATTACTAAGCAACGCAGTGGTTTAATTATTGGGTTTTGGGGTTTGGGGTTTTTGATCCTCCACCCAACCAGGCATGGATGGAGAGCGCACTCGGGAGCAATCTGTCACTGGATCAAACTCAGGAACTTCCAATCCTGAGCCCGGAGTTGAAACATACATTCTTAAGTGTTTTATATGCATAGAAAGGTAAAATATATACTATATACTAAGACAAACGTTTGACTAACTGACACTAAATAATACCAGATGTACCTGTTCTGACTTAGTAAGAGAACTTCTGATTTTTTTTCGATCCCGATCCACAATAACCAATGCACATCCTCCCCTATACTTTAAATCATCTCTAGATTACCTATAATACCTAATACATGTAAATGATATGTAAAATAGTTGTTACACTGCATTGTCTAGGGAATAATGACAAGAAAACTGTCTGTACATGCTCGAACAACAAGTGCTGGAAGAGCATTTCCGGGTTTTCTCGATTCGCGGTTGGTTGAATTTACGCATGTGGAACTCACGGATAAAGAGGACCGACTGTATTTATCTTTCCCCGCCTTAAATATATCTAATGATCTAGCCTCCACCACTGTCAAGAGAAGATAAATATTTACTACACTATGTATCTGACCTTCAAATAAGATGTATAGGGTCTTCTGCTGTCTATTGTTCGATATGTACAGTACTCACCAACATGGTGACATGATGATCCATTGTCAGTACTTGGTCCTGTATGCCTCCATCAGCAGATATCTCTAGCAGAAGATTACTAAAGATATTTGCAGTATGTTTCCAGGGGGCTTCCATGCTTTGGAAACAATGGTATGTACGTTCATGTAATCTCAAAGTCGAAATCCATCTTTTTAACTCATGAATGAACCAACTGAGGCACTGGCATTACTTGATGGAAGAGGAGAATTACTGGTATACGAACTGGGATCAAAGTGATAAAGTTACTTATGGAAGCATTGCAAATCCCAACCAGGCTAGCTACACCTCCCTTCTCCAGCTGAGTGTACATTTCCATGGTAGTTGTAATGTTCAGCACGTGAATCTTACTCACTTTAAGAACCATCTTCCAACTGAAGGTGAGTTATTTTATGAGATGAGATTAACTCCCTATCTATTGAACACATCAACAGTAGCAAATCTTTCCAATGCATATATAGTATTGAAAGGAGTGTCATTCCATCCCCACACATCCCTCTGCAGCAAATGATGTTGCAGAGTTCAGGATGTCCTGGAATTTGTGAGGATCTATTATAATAATGCAACAATCCAGCTACCCCTTCAAGACATGCATTAGTTGGGGCAGAAGTATTTACCCCTTTTACCCATCCTTGAATCATGTATAGTCCCTTAACATCTGCACAGCATTTCTTTCACAAAGTTGTAGACTTCCTTTCTTGAAACTTAAATCTGCCTTTTTTCCAATTTGCTCAGATTTCACAAGAGTCGTGAGGCTTCTAATCCCCTGCAGAAACCTCCCCATGTTTCTCTGAAAGACAGATAAAACCCCAAAGGGTATTTAGTTTTATGTGAAGATGCCATTATTCATGCTAATGGCCAGAATCTTGTTAGATTGCTACTGCAAACACAATCTATTGATATGCCACAATTTAGAGAACCACTGGCCTCAAGACAAAAGTGCAAATAGGCCTTTGAGGAATAGGATACTGTCCAGGGATCAGTAGTGCTTCGCTTGCGGATTATAATGTCCACAGGAATGATCCATCATACTTTTAACATCGGCATGTTCAGTTAACCAAACTGGTTCAATTATTTCCTCTCTGGGTAGCCTGTAAATTTCTGTCTCCAGATTTAGTTTCATTGCATAAAAACTGACCTTGATTTAAAGAGCCATAGTGGAGTCTAGGGATACATGCGCATGAGTTTTGCCTTAGGTAACCAACGATATACCTGGTACACCTTTGAAAACCGCTTCACATACCTTCACTGAATGATTGTTCCTCTGATCTAGTGCCTTTATTTCAGTCAGTTCTTCCTCATGAGATTGGTCTGAAATTTACAACTTCTCTTAGCTGTGATGTTTTAACCTTCCTTTGGTATTCCACTGTCACATCAGTAAAAGCATCTACTTCAATCCTTTGATGTCCATAGGTTTTCAGGTTTAGTAGTTTATGTGCAGCCGTGGTGTTCCTGGGAACACAGATGCCCGTTCAGTCAGGTTCATCAGTGTAACACTGCACCCAGAGACAAAGAATGTGGAATCTCTTGTCATTCACTTTCATGAGAATGACTAGTACTCGACAGGTAGGGAGTTAATCTCATCTCATTAAATTATGCCCTTTCTTCATTAAATCTGTGAAAATTTCTTTTGTACCAGATTTACTCCCTTTACAAGATGAAAATGATAGCAATGGGCCATTTCAGTGCCTTCGTTTAATTTCATATTTTAACTTCACTTGCTCAATTTTTCTGCTTATTTCTGAAAGCTCTGGCGATGTGGTCTTATAATATATACCTGTGCCATTTTTACTTGCCTGCACCTGCATTTAGGTGGCCTATATTTTGTAGTGCCTGATTTTACTCACAAGCTTAAGAGATTTTTACTCACTGCTTCACTGCTTGGGCCAACCTTAGTGCATTTGGCTTCATATCTAGAATTGGCCACTAACATTGGGTCATGAGCTTTCAGTTGTACTTTAGGCAGGGGTTCAGTATGAAAATGGTACAAGAGTGATGATCTGAAAGCATCAAGGCTGCCAAGCGCTGAAAAGGACTACAAGACCATAAGACATAGGAGCAGAATTAGGCCATTCAGCCCATCTTTCCATCATGGCTGATCCTGAATCCCACTAAATCCCATACACCTGCCTTACCCCATATCCTTTGATGCCTGGCTGATCTGGAAATGATCAACTTCCACCTTAAATATATGCATGGACTTCCTCCAATGCAGTCTCTGGCAGAGCAGTCCACAGATTTGCTACTCTCTGGCTAAAAGAAATTCCTCCTTATCTCTGTTCTAAAGGGGTGCCCTTTAATTTTGAGGCTGTGCCCTCTTGTTCTGGACACACCCACCATAGGAAACATCTTCTCCACATCAACCCTATCTAGTCCTTTCAACGTTCAGCAGGTTTCAATGAGACCCCCACCCCCCAACGTTCTTCTAAATTCTAGTGAGTACAGGCCTAAAGCTGTGAAACGCTCCTCATATATTAACACCTTCATTCATAAAATTAGATAATCTTCATCATAGTCATTATGTGTCTTGTCATATGACACAGACGATCAAGCTCTCATGATCATGATTGTTCTTGGCAAAATTCTGGACAGTGTCTTTTCAAGATAGATGACCCTGGCCATTATCAATAATCTTCAGAGATTATCTGCCTGGCGTCAGTGGTCGTATAATTGTGATATGCACCAGCTGCTCATACATCCACCCACCACCTGTTCCCATGGCTTCACATGATCGGGGGGGGGGGGTGGGGTCGGGGGCTAAGCAGATGCTACACCTTGCCCAAAAGTGACTTGCAGGCTAGCAGAGGGAAGAAGCATCTTACACCACCTTTGGCAGAGACATATCTCCACCCTGCTACCCAATTGATATGGTGTGTTGAACAACGACACGTGAAATTTAATCCTGAGATGTATAAAGTGATGCACATTAGAAAAACTAATAAGGTAGGACATACACAATGAGTTGTCGAGCCCTGGGGAGAGCTAATGAACTAGGAGACCTTGGTGTACAAATCCAAGCATCTCTGAAGGTGGCAGTACAGCAGATCGTGTGATGAAAGCATACAGAATTTTTGCCCTCAGTTGCATGGACATAAAATATAGAAGCAGAGAAGTTACTAGCACAGCATAATGAAACATTGGTTAGGCGATAACTGGACTATTAAATATTAACATCTTGTCTGACATGTCCTGGGTTCAGCACATATGAAGATGAAATCATGAAAAGGCACACCTACACCTCTGCTTTCTTAGAAGCTTAAGGAGACTGGGCATTAGATTATTATTACTATAGGTTTGTTTGCGTGCCATTCATACACATCAGTACGTTAAGGTAGTGCAAGGGAAAGGCAATAAAAGAATTGCGAATATAGTTTAGCTGTTACAGAGAAAGTGCAGTGCAGTTAGACAATAAAGTGAATGATCAAAATGAGGTCAATAGTCCAACTTATTGTACAAGAAACTCATTCAATAGTCTCATAACAGTAGGATTGAAGCTGTCCTTGAGCCTGGTGGTATGTGTTTTTAGGTATGAAGCAGCAAGAAGAGTACACGAAGTTTATAAAAGGGAGGCTGGTTTTCTGGATATGCTGAGCTGTGTCCACAACCCTCTGTGGTTTCTTGTGGTTTTGGGCAGAGCAGTCGCAACACCAAGCCATGAAGCACCTGGGCAGGTTATTTTCGATGGTGTGTCTATGAAATAATGAGGGTCAGAGAGGACATACTGAAGTTCCTTGCTTTCCATATATGCCGTAACAAAATTCCACAGATGCACTATTGAAATCACCCTGACTGGTTGCAGTCCTGGCCTGGTACAATAATTCCAAAGCATAGGAATGCAAGAGGCTGCAGGGAGTCGTAGGCTCAACTCTGTGCATCATAGGCACAGACCACCCACCACGAACAGCGACTGCAAAGGGTGCTGCCTCAGCAGGGCGGCGTCAATCATCAAGGACCCCATATGTGTCATGCTCTCTTCTCAGTCCTACCATTGGGCAGCCAGTGCAGAAGTCTGAAGTACCGCGCCACCAGGTTCAGACACTGACTTTCCTATAACCATCGGGTCCTTGAACAGACTACACACCTACCTCAGCAATGCAACACGGCAGAACACTTCTTGCTCTGCTTGTTTATTATCATGTCTTTTACTTTACACTAAGGCCTTGCTTTGGCAGTCTTTTATCTCTTCCTCCACTGTCTTGCATGATTTATGTACCATTTATGTATAATTTATATCCTGTATGTTGTCTGTAGTTACGTGCTGTAATACTGCTGCGAGCAAACTTTGCATTGCATCTGTACCTCACCATACTTGTGCACATATTACAATACACTATGCTCTAGTCACTAGAGGAGCAGTTTGGTTTCTATGCAATTCATTTTGTATGGTAGGAAGCTGTTTTTTACATCATTTCCAGCTTGCATAAATTTGAACTTAATTTGAAGCAACTGGTGGAAAGACATTTACCTTCATCCCCTCTTTATTTTCTTTTGAAACAGCAAGATCTGTGAGTCCTACGTCTTGTTAACAGTGGTAAGCATTTAGTAGATATATTTCGAAGAAAGTATTAGGTGTATCATTTATCACTATTAAGATACTGTTGCATTATGAGTTACTCTTGTTTACATGGCATAGTCATGGAATGTTAAGTGCATGCATTACCTTGATTAACACTGAATCTCGAGAATAATCAACAGTATTAACATATACAGGCATGCAACGATTCTGTATAAAAATTAATACGTTTTTAACTTCCTGCTGTTTCACAAGTAACATCTCATTCAAAACCCTGAAGAAAGCTTCCATCACGGGTGATTTTTGAGAAGGTGTTATACTCACTGCATAGCTTTGTATATGCACACAGCTAGGGCAGAAGACTCTACTTGACTTGACTGTATACAGTTCAAGTTGCCACATCACATGAAAGATGCGATTACTTCAAAATGCATGTTGAAAATCAAAAGAAAAACTCCATTTGCTGGAAATTTCAAACCAAAAATGAAAACATTGGAAATAGTCAGTCTGACTTTGTAGGAAGAAAAAGAGAGACAGCATTGCAAGCACAGGAACCTTCAACAGAACTGAAAGGAGACAATAATATCTTGTTAAGCTTCAGAGAGAGTGAGGGATATGGATACCTCTGATAGGGTAAAACCATGGGGATAAGCTGTAAGTATGATTATCTGTTCAGGGAATGAATGAGACATAGAAATGTAGAAAACCTACAGCACAATATAGGCCCTTCGGCCCACAAAGCTGTGCTGAACATGTCTTTCCCTTAGAAATTACATAGGTTTACCAATAACCCTCTATTTTTCTAAGCTCCTGTATCTATCCAGGAGTCTCTTAAAGGACCCTATCATTTCTGTCACCACCACCATCATCGGCAGCCCATTCTACACATTCACCACGCTGCGTGAAAAAAACTTATCCCTGACATCTCCTCTGTAAGGTACTTCCAAGCACCTTAAAGCTGTGCCCTCTCGTGCTAGCCATTTCAGCTCAGGGTAAAAGCCTCTGACTATCCACATGGTCAATGCCTCTCATTATCTTGTACACCTCTATCAGGTCGCCTCTCATCCTCCATCACTCCAAAGAGAAAAGGCCGAGTTCACTCAGCCTATTCTCATAAGGAAATCTCCACAATCCAGGAAACATCCTTGTAAATTTCCTCTGTACCTTTTCTAAGGTTTCCACGTTCTTCCTGTAGTGAGGTGACCAGAACTGAGCACAGTTCTTACTCCAAGTGGGGTCTGACCAGGGTCCTATATAGCTGCAACATGACCTCTTGGCTCTTAAACTCAATCCCATGATCGACGAAGGACAATACACCATATGCCTTAACCACAGAGTCAACTTGTGCAGTAGCTTTGAGTGTCCTATGGACTTGGACCCCAAGATCCCTCAGATCCTCCACACTGCCAAGAGTCTTACCATTAACACTATGTTCTGCCATCATACTTGACCTACCAGAATGAACCATCTCACACTTATCTGGGTTGAACTCCATCTGCCACTTCTCAGCCCAGTTTTGCATCCTATCAATGTCCCAGTGTAAACTCTGACAGCCCTCCACACTATCCACAACACCCCCAACTTTTGTGTCATCAGTAAATTTACTAACCAATCCCTCCATTTCCTCATACAGGTCATTAATAAAAATCACAAGGAGTAGGGGTCCCAGAGCAGATCCCTGAGGCACACCACTGCTCACTGACCTCCATGCAGAATATGTCTTACCTACAACCACTCTTTGCCTTCTGTGGGCAAGCCAGTTCTGACCCACAAAGCAATGTCCCCTTGGATCCCATGCCTCCTTATTTTCTCAATAAGCCTTGCATGGGGTAACTTATCAAATGCCTTGCTAAATCTATATACATTACATATACTTATCTACCTTCATCAATGTGTTTAGCCACATCCTTAAAAAAATCAATCAGGCTTGTTAGGCACGACCTGCCCTTGACAAAGCCATGCTGACTATTCCTAATCATATCATGCTTCTCCAAATGTTCATGTATCCTGCCTCTCAGGATCTTCTCCATCATCTTACCAACCATTGAAGTAAGACTCACTGGTCTGTGATTTCCTGGGTATCTCTACACCCTTTCAACATCCGCAACCCTCCAATCCAATGGGAGCAATTAGAGAGAGGGAAATAGAAAAATATAGAGATGTTAGTGAAGGAGCTATGATATGTAGGGCTGCAGGTCAAGCCAGGTATGTCATCTACTTCCAGAAGGGGAATATTGTGAGGAAAACAAAATAAACTAAGTTAATTACAGACTAAGAAAGACTGAGAAGTGAAGTTATTTGAAGTTGTAGAATTCAGTATTGATTTCAGAAAGCTGCAAGCTGAGGTGCTGTTCTTCATTGCGAAAGGTCAAATTTGGAGTGAGATGGAGCATGTCAAAGATGGGATGGTTGGGATTTGTTTTTCATGGAGCAGTGCAAAATGAGGGAAAAGTTGATAAAATTATTTAAAATTATGAGAGGCACCAATATGATAGACGGACAGTTATCTAACACTAGAGAGTGTAGCTTTGGAGTAAGTGGTAAAGGAGGATCAAAGGAAGATTTCTTTCAACAAGAGGGTGGTACAATGTGGAACATACTGCCTGAATGGGTAGTGGAGACAGGTACCTGCACAACATTTAACAATATCAAGATGAACACTTGAATCACAAACACATAGAAGATCATGAACTTAGTGCAAATAAATGGGAATTGTATTGATTGATACTTAATGGTCAGCATGAACATGGTGGGGAAATGGCCTGCTTTGGTACTATTTGACTGTATAATTGTATGACTAAACTGTTAGCATCCATTCTCCTTCCCCAACTATTTGTACCACATTTGCCCAATGGATTTCATCCATTTGACAATAACAGAGAAAAAAGAATTGTCATAGTTGCACTTATTTCCATAAAACAACCAACAGAAATTGAAATTATCCCTAAAGCAGTATCCTTAATTCAACTCTTTATTTCTCTTCCCCCAGCTAGTGGGAGTTCATTGTTTCTATGTTTCATTGACAGTCCAGCAGACCGCACAAAGCTGGGCAGAAATTCTGATAGATTGAAGTGTCAAACAGAGCAAGAAGCCCTCCATCCAAGCATGAATTTGTAAAATGGATATGTCACCCTTTTGCCATTTTGTGACCCTACAATAACCTGCACAAATATCAATGTGTATATTATTGCTTCCATCCCTATTCATATTCAATTGTCCAGGAGTTCTGCAATAGCTTAGTTACGTGTTGATAGTTTTATTTATGTGTGTATGTTTATGTGTCATGGGTTCTGCGAGTCTCTGTAGCTTGCTGTAGTACATTGAGCTTCTAAGCTTCTTGAGCACCTGCATTTACTATTACCTTAACTAGAGCTGCTAAGCTCTTGTGCTTTCAGCTTAACATTGTCAAATTAGTTGTGACAGGCACGTGTTTCTCGCATTATATGATTATTTAAAGGGGTCTCTAGATAGCTCTTCAGTGGTGTTCTACTGTATTATAGGCAATGATTTCCATCGTGGTCTTGCTCAGTCATCCCTCCCAAGCTCTGTTGGTATTCCAGTGCCTAACCTCTGAACTTCATTGGGATTTTGCTGTTCTCCCTCTCCTGGGTCGAGCTGTAAGCCTGCCGTCCGCTGCTCCTGGGCTGAGTCAATTGCAGCGGCCACTGTGAATGAGAGAATCTGCCATTCCTCCACTCTTGGATCCAATCCTGCAAGCACACAGCGTGACGCTTAATGTGGTTTTCACATCTAAATTAACCACTTCATATATAGACCATGTTGCTATATTTTTCTCATTCACTGTGTTTCAGATTCCCCTCAAACTCCCTACCTTAATCGCATACTCTCTACTTTTACATACTGTACATCTGCTAAGGGAAATGTTTTATACCAGCTTAGCTGATCAGGGCCTAAGTATCAAACTAATCTTCAAGGGATTGGATAAAATGAAGGTAAATGTGCAAACAGACTTGAGTTTTAAGGGAAAGGAAGATTTATTTATTGATTATCATTGAATTTATAAATTTTCACTAAAATATCATTGAGTTCTTAAGTATGTGTAACCTTGATTTGTAACACTATTTTAACTTCTGCTTTAACAACTCACCACTGTCTAGCCATAGGAATATATTTATTGATGCATTTTGTTCTGCTTTTTTTACTCATGAAGTTTCATCTAACGTATTTTCCAGGAATATTATCTTTTCCATAGATTAATGGCTGAATATTAATTGGTTTTTGGTTCCATGATGACAACTAAATTCAGACTCAATGAAGTAAGTCAGAATCAGGTTTAATATCACGGTATATGTCATGAAATTTGTTGTTTTTATGGCGACAGCACATTGTAATACATAATAATGAAAACTCTGAAATACAGGTTAGATATATAATATATGAGATACACACACACACACACACATATGCACGGAGTATATTAGATGTATACATATAATTGTTAAATTAAATAATTAGTGAAAATAAAGTAGTGAGGTCATGTTTATGGGTTCAATGTCCATTCAGGAATCTGATGGCAGTGAGGAAGAAGCTGTACCTCAATCGTTGAATGTGTACCTTTAACCTCCTTGGCTTCCTTCCTGCTGGTAACAATGAGAAGAGGGGATGCCCTGGGTGATAGGGGTCTTTATAGACAATAGACAATAGGTGCAGAAGTAGACCATTTGGCCCCTCGAGTCTGCACTGCCATTCTGAGATCATGGCTGATCATTCACTGTCAATACCCAGTCCCTGCCTTGTCCCCATATCCCTTGATTCCCCTATCCATCAGATATCTATCTAGATCCTTCTTGAAAACATCCAGAGAATTGGCCTCCACCATCTTCTGAGGCAGTGCATTCCACACCTTCACAACTCTCTGGGAGAAGAAGCTCTTCCTCAACTCTGTTTTAAAAAACTGACCTCTTATTCTCAATCCATGCCCTCTGGTACTGGACTCTCCCAACATCTGGAACATATTTCCTGCCTCAATCCTATCAAATCCTTTAATTATCTTAAACGTTTCAATCAGATCCCCTCTCAATCTCCTCAATTCCAGTGCGTACAAGCCCAATCTCTCCAATCTCTCTGCGTAAGACAGCCCTGCCATCCCAGGAATCAACCTAGTGAATCTACGCTGCACTTCCTCAATTGCCAGAATGTCCTTCCTTAAACCTAGAGACCAAAACTGTACACAATATTCCAGGTGTGGTCTCACCAGGGCCCTGTACAAATGCAAAAGGACATCCTTGCTCTTGTACTCAATTCCCCTTGTAATAAAGGCCAACATTCCATTTGCCTTCTTCACTGCCTGTTGCACTTGCTCATTCACCTTCATTGACTGATGAACTAGGACTCCTAGGTCTCTTTGCATTTCTCCCTTACCTAACTCTACACCATTCAGACAATACTCTGCCCTCTTGTTCCTGCTTCCAAAGTGGATAACTTCACATTTATTCACATTGAATGACATCTGCCAAGTATCTGCCCACTCACCCAGCCTATCCAAATCTCCCTGTATTCTCCTAACGTCCTCTTCGCATGTCACACTGCCACCCAGTTTAGTATCGTCAGCAAACTTGCTGATATAGTTTTCAATGCCCTCATCTAAATCATTGACATAAATCGTAAAGAGCTGTGGTCCCAATACAGAGCACTGTGGTACCCCACTAGTCACCTCCAGCCAGTCCGAGAAACACACATTCACTGCTACCCTTTGCTTTCTTTAATGATGGATGCTGCCTTTTTGAGGCATCACTCCTTGAAGATGTCCTGGATGCTATGAGGGCTGGTGTCTACGATGGAGCTGACTGAGTTCAGAACTTTTTGCAGCTTCTTTAGGTCCTGTGTAGTAGCCCCCACCAGCATCCCCCCACCACCATACCAGATGATGATGCAGCCAGTTAGAATGTGGTACATGGTACATCTAGAAATCTGTGGTGCCTTTGGTGATAAACCAAATCTCTTTAAACTTCTAACAAAATATAATTGCCGTTGTACCTTCTTTGTTGTCTTGCCCTTAAGGCATTTGTTTAGCTTTATTACATTTTCGTTTTAGTAATTCATTTGTAACTATTTTCTAGCTAAAGTTAAGGTTGTTGAAAGTAAATTCATTGTCTGTTTGTATCACGGCATGTGATGACATCACACCCGGTTTCACCGCGTGTTGTGGGTAAATACTGGTTTGGAGAAATGGGAAGGCGGGGGCTTGAGTATGCAGGATCATCATGAGAAAAGTTCAATTTCTACACACTAGAAACATTATAGAAGCAATGTCGTAAGCTTACATGACAATTGATATAGTGAAGTAAAAATGTTAACGCTGATTCTGTTAAAAGTAATGATGGTTGGTAAAGTTTATTTTCTTGTGCTATTGGAAGCCTTGCTGGAAAGTTTGTGTTGAAGTGTATTTATTGATGGCATAGGGAGATTCTGACTGTATGTTGTACTTTAATGTAATATAGTTTGTTGTAGTTTTACTTTTACAAGTATTTATGATGTAAATGTGATGCCAGGAAGGAAACATATACTGTATATATTTTGTATTGTTTTATCAACAGTTTTCACCATACGTTAATGTGGAAGAGTGAACAGGAAACGGTTAACCTTACTGCAATCCTGCTTCATTGACTATTGTTTAACTCAGTGTTTAGTTCAGAGTTTCTACACCTGCACGAGAACGCTACATTTGTAACTGCATTGATGTGTTAGGTCCTCAGAGATGTTGACACCCAGAAACCTGAAATTGCTCACTCTATGAGGACTGGTGTATGTTCCCTAGACTTACTATGCTCTAAGCTGGACTGCATCTGAATTACAGCCACTGGATATGGAGCAGTACCTGTCTCAGCAGACTTGATGTCAGGTGCATCTGCATTCCTATACTGACATTTTAAATGCCAAACTTTAAGCAGATCAAGTCTAAAAACAAACAGTTTCTGAGTGAGTGTATGACAGCCCAAAGAATTAATCATTTATTATAATTGAAGAGGAACAAAATTGTTAGATAAGAGCAAAGGGCAGCTCAGAATAATCAGTGTATATTACTTTCTGTGATGTAGCTAGTGGCGTTGCTGCCTCACAGCGCTCCAGTGACCTGGGTTGCTATCCATGTGGAATTTGTGCATTCGGCATAAATCTCTTCCAGGTGTTTCTGGTTCAGCTGGCTGCAGTAAATCACCCCTAGTGTGTAGAGTGGTGGAATCAAGAAGGAGGTAGATGGGAATATTGGGAAAATGAAGAGGAATTAGTGTAAGATTAGAGAAAAAATGGATAATTATGTCATCACAAGAGACAGTGGGAAAGTGGGACTGCTTTTGTGCTCCATAACTCTACAAACATAATAAATTCTTTGATAAAGGTTGTATTGGTACTCATGAATATCTAGCATGAAATGTCATGACTAGCATGGCTCTATTACAGTCCAAAGTGCTGGAGTTCAGAGTTCAATCCCGACGTCCTCTGTAAGGAGTGACTGTACGTCCTCCCTGTGGAAAGCATTGTTTCTCTGGGTGCTCTGGTTTCCTCCCACAGTCCAAAGACATACTGTGTAGGTTAATTGGTCATTGTGAATTGTTCAGAGTTGCTGGGGATTGTTGGGTGGTAGGGCTCAAAGGGCTAGAAGACCTTAAGGTATAGGAGCAGAATTAGGCCATTAAACCCATTGAGACTGCTCTGCCATTTCATCATGACTGATTCAATTTTCCTCTCAGTCCCAATCTCCTGTCATCTCCCTGTAACCATTCATGCCCAGACCAATCAAGAATCTATTAGTATCTGGCTTAAATAAACAAAGATCTGGCCTCCACAGCTGCCTGTGGGAAAGAATTCCACAGGTTCACCACTCTCGGGCTAAAGAAACTCCTCCTCATCTCCATTCTTAAAGGATGTCTCTCTATTCTGAGGCTGAGTCCTCTGTTCTTAAACTCTCCCATCATAGGAAACATCCTCTCCATATCCAATCTACCAAGGCATTTCATCATTCAATAGGTTTCAGTCTGGTCAACGTCATTCTTCTGAATTCCAGTGAATACAGGCCTAGAGCCATCAAGCACTCTTCATATGGCAATCTGTTCAATCCTGGAATACTTTCTTAAACCTCCTTTGAACTCCCTCCAGTTTCAGCACACCCTTTCTAAAACAAGGGGCAGAAATCTTCTCACAATACTCCAAATGAAGCCTCACCAGTGCTTTACAAAGTCTCTACGTTACATCCTGTAAATTATGCTTCAAGGAATCCTGTACAAGGACTACCAAGTCCCTTGGTGCCTCATTTTTTTTTGTATTTCCTCCACATTTAGAAATTAGTCACTCCTTTCATCTACCAAAGTTCATGACTTTGGTAGAAGAAATGCAAAGTGAAAAATTTGCTGATGACACAACCATTGTTGGTAGAATCTCAGATGAAGACAAACGGGTGTACAGCAACAAGATATACCAACTAATGGAATGGGGTCGCAGCAACAACTTTTCATTCAACATCAGTAAGACAAAAGAGCTGATTGTGAACTTCAGGAAGGGTAAGACGAAGGAACACATACCAATCCTCATAGAGGGATCAGAAGTGGAGAGAGTGAGCAGTTTCAAGTTCCTAGGTGGCAAGATCTCTGAGGACCTAACCTGGTCCCAATATATCCATGCAGCTATAAAGAAGGCAAGGCAATGACTATATTTCATTAGGAGTTTGAAGAGATTGAGTAAGTCACCAAAAGCACTCAAAAACCTCTATAGATGTACCATGTGGGGCATTCTGACAGACTGCATCACTGTCTGGTATGGAGGTGGGGGCTACTGTATAGGACCAAAAGAAGCTGCAGACAGTCGTGAATTTAGTCCGTTCCATCTTGGGTACTAGCCTACAAAGTACACAGGACATCTTCAAGGAGCGGTGTCTCAGAAAGGCAGTGTCTATTATTAAGGACCTCCAGCACCCAGGGCATGTCCTTTTTTCATTGTTACCATCAGATAGGAGATACAGAAGCCTGAAGGCACACACTCAGCGATTCAGGAAAAGCTTCTTACCCTTCTACCATCCAATTCCTAAATGGACATTGAACCCGAGAATATTACCTCACTTTTTGAATATATAGTATTTCTGTTTTTGTGTAATTTTTAATCTATTCAACATAGTTATACTGTAATTGATTGATTGATTAATTTATTTTATTTTTGTTCTTCTATATTATGTATACATTGAACTGCTGCTGCTAAGTTAACAAATTTCACAACACATGCTGGTGATAATAATCCTGATTCTGGTATTGATTTGATTCATACACTTCTCAACACTGTACTCCATCTGTCATTTCTTTACCCATTCTCCTAATCTGTCTAAGTCCTTCTGTAACCTCTCTACTTCCTCAAAACTGCCTACCCCTCCACCTATCTTCATATTGTCTGCAAATTTTGCAACAAAGCCATCAATTCCAACATCCAAGTCATTGACATATGATGTAAAAAGTATTGGTCTCAACACAGACCCCTGTGGAACACCACTAGTCACCGGCAGCCATCCAGAAAAGGCTCCCTTTAGTCCCACTTTTTGCTCCAGCCAATCACATCTCTGCCTTATCCATGCTAGAATTTTTCCTGTAATAACATGGGCTTGTAGTTTGTTAAGCAGCCTCATGTGTGGCATCTTATCCAAGGGCTTCTGAAAATCTAAGTACACAACATCAACTTTTTCTCTTTTATCTATCCTGCCTATGCCTATTCTATGCTGTGTTTCTAAATGAATAAAAAGAAATATTAATGAGAGATAGACATTGTTGAAAATAGTCGATTCCAAGCTTCTTGAAATTGGAATTAGTTTATTATTGTCACATTAACCAAGGTACTGTGAAATGCTTGTCTTGCATACTGTTCATTCTGATGAATTCTTTACATAAGGTAAATTGATAATAAAATGCAGAGTGAAGTGTAACAGCCAGAGGAAAAGTGTAGTGTGGTTTGACAATAAGGTGCAAGATCATATTGAGGTAGATTGGGATGACAAGAATCCATCCTATTATACTAGGGAACCAATTGATAGTCTTGCAACATAGTTGTCATTGAGATTGGTGGTACATGCTTCCAGGCTTTTGTATCTTCTGCCTGATGGGAGAGGGGATAAGAAGGAATGTCCAGGGTGGAAGAGGTCTTTGGTTATGTTGGTTGCTTTACTGAGGAAGGGAGAAGAATAGATAGAGTCCATGGAGAATAGGCTACTTTCCATGATGTGATGAGCTATCTCCACAAGTCTGCACTTTCTTGTGGTCATGGACAGAGCACTGCCAGACCAAGAGATGATGCATCCAAACAGGATGCTTTTAATGATAGATCAATAAAAATGAGTAAGAGTTGTCAGAGACATGACAAATTTCTTCAGCCTCTGAAGATTTAGAACCATTGGTGATCTTCTTTGACAATGGTGTCTACATAGTTGGGCCAGGACACATTTCTGGTGCTGTTCACCTTATTTCTAATTTGGACAATAAGCAAGTCATTGATGATCTGAAAGGAAAAGGAATTGAAATTTATGTAACCAGGTGACTGTTGAATATCATTTTTTTATTGTTAAAGTGCTCTTATGTATTCACCTTGGTACTGCCAAAATAGCTACCTGTGCTTTTGAGAGAAAAGGGTGACGTCATTTTGCAGGGGTGGAGTAGAAAAAAGAATTTTTGCTTTCTAGAGAGATCGATGTTCAAGTGCTTTTCGCAGATTTGTTGAGGAAAGATTAATAATATTTGATACTATCGATGTAAATTCATTTATACTTGTTTGTATACCTAGAATACTGGTAATCTGACATGTTTTACACGTGAATGCTTTAGATTTTCACTACACCTGAAATTACAGTACATAGTATTTTACAAGTTCATTTTCCTATAATTGAACTAAATATGTAACGGTTCAGAGCTCTACAAAATAATAATAACTTATTTATAGTGCACTTTTTATACAAACAATGTAGTTCAAAGGGATAAAATAAACACATAAAAATGTTAGTTAAAGCAAGAGCACTTTTGGTTAAGGTTGCACTACTGAAAGTGTGTGACAGCTTCCTGGTAGTTAAAAAGCTGAGAAATCCACCTGAAAACATCACTAAAAATACTTCTTCTGAGGTAACTTGTGTTAAGTTATCACCGCAAACAGTGAAGGAGCAAGCGATGCTGACGCGAATTTGGGCATGAGTTGATGCAGATGCAGTTCTGATGCTCGTACAGCTTGCTGGGCAGTGAGGTTAGACTGCTCTGGGAGCCGGAAGGAGATATCGGAGCCCAGGCAGATGAGGTTTGATTTTGATGCTCATACAAGTGGCTAGGGTATGAGGTTGCATCACTCTGGGTTCAGAGCTCATTTGAAGAGAGCGGTTTCAGGTGAGGCCAGGAAATCTGGGCCAGGAGTGAGTTACGAGGCAGCAGGGTCTGGGCCCAGGGCTTTTCGCAGCAGTGGTGCCTGAGCCCTAGTGCAAAGCACAATGCACTGTTTAGACAATTTGAACATAGTCCCAGGTCAGAGGCAAGAACTGATTTCACTCACTTTTCGGGATGTTCACACACCGCTCTCCAGGATGCGGAACCTTTCGCTGTTCCATCGTGGGTCAATTAAGAAACCTGCCCAGATAGACTGAAAAGGCAGGATGTCAGTTGGGACGAGAACTGATTTTGCTTGTTCTCCACAATGGTCATCTCCATGGCGCTGAGGCTATGAAGGCTGTCCCGGCTGCTGTGCTCCATGCCTGCTAAGATGATGAACTGATAAGCAAGGATTTGGGCTTACTCTGGGCTGCTCTGGGCTTCGGATCTCATTCCAAACTTATTTTTGTTTCGGAATGTTGTCGTTAGCTTCAATCGTTTGGATGATGTATTTTTTTCCTTTCTCTTACGCATTGTGCGTTGGCCTTTTATTTTTGTTTTTTATGCTTTTTCTTTATCAGTTGTATTCTTTTGGGTTTCTTGCTTTGTGGCCCCCTGTGAGCAAACAAATCTCAAGGCTATTTAATTTACACATTCCTTGATAATAATTGTACTTAAAGTAAATAGGTTTTCAATTGGCATTTAACAGTGTCATCTGAATCTGCATCCCTTATAGATTTAGACTTTGAATTCCAGTTCACAAGTGTAGTTCAAAAAAGTTAACCTGCCAATTATCTTTTGAGAGAGATTGTCTAAATTTAAGAGACTGATGGAAGATGACCTGAGAGCTCGAGCAGGGTAATAAAATTAAAATCATTCTGTAATGTACCCTGGTCCCAGACCATTGAGAGCTTTAAAATCAAGAAAGAGAAATTTAAAATAAATTCTAAAACATCCAGGAAGCCAATGCAGAGTAGTTATGATGGAAGTGATATGTTCCCTCATCGTGGTTTTGGTTTAAAGCCCAGCAGCTGCATTCTGAATGAGTTGCAATTTGCTTTGGAAGGCCCTAAAAAGTACATTTCAGTAATCTAGTCTGCTCAATTTAAAGGCGTAGATTTCCAGCATCATTACATGACAGAAACAAATGTACCTTTGCAATATTTCTGAAGTGTAGAAATCCTGCTCTGGTCATTTTTTTATGTGGAATTTATAATAATACCCAGGCTTGTTACTTTTGATTTTACCGGGGAGCCAAGTTCTCAAGTTTATCAAGAAGTTTATTTCTTTCGGCTTTGGGACCAACCAAGTGTATTTTTTCTTCATTTAGTTTTTGGAAATTATTGCTCATCAATTTCTTTATAGCAGCCATACCAGGAGTCAGACAAGATAGGGTGTTATTATCATTAGACCCAACCAAGATATACAATTGTGTGTCATCTGCATAACTGTGAAAATCAAGTTTATGCTCTCTAATGATGTCTCCTAAGGGGAACATGAATAAGGAGAAGAGTAGGTAACCAAGACAGCTTCCCTGAACAACAGCAAAATATTCATCATATCTCTTAGAAAATTGGTCTCCAAGACAGACAGAAATTTTCTCTCTAAGAGATATGAACAAAACCAATTAAGGATACTACCAAAGGTTCAAAGGTCGAATTTAGTGTCAGAGAAATGGAGACAATATACATCCTGTAATAATTTTTTTTTGCAAACATTCACAAAAACAGAGAAGCACCCCCAAAGGATAAACAACAGTTATACTTGAGAACCCCAAAATCCTCCCCAGTTCCCCCTTCCTGTACGTAAGTGTCAGCAAGCAACAATCCCCCCTCCCCCACCAACAAAAAAAGCGTACCAGTCCCGTCACTGAGCCCAAGCGTATTCTAAGCAATAGCAAAGACACAAACCAAAGTTACCCCAAAGGTTTCACATTTCATCTCCAACATCCAACAAACCACAAGTTCTCTCTCTCCCTGGCAAAGGAGAGGGAGGTGTCCCCCATTTTCACAGTGAGTGGGAGACATAACAGCAACCCACTGGTTTATGATGTTAAAAGTCTGTTTTGTCACTTTTTTTGAGCTCTGTGTCAGAAAATCACAAAGATCACGGGTCTTCAAGCCCACAGCGAAAGATTTTCTGGCCTCCCCGATGACACAACGAGCCTCCTGTCGTGGCACTGACTCTTAATCCACCCATCTCCAGAGCCCCGATATCTTAGGCTTCTGACTATGATTGAGACTCTCAGACCAAACCCCTGGCATGTCGAATAACAGCCAGTCGTGTAACCCCGAGAGCGGGCCCCAATCCTGCAAAGAACCAAAGTCAGCATGTAACTCCAGGTCAGGGTCTTCAAAAGAACCCTGAAAGTGAAAAATAAAGATTTTAAAGGTGGAAATAGAGCTGTTTCTGAAGATGCAAGCAAAGGAGTCATCATTAGGTGCCATTATCCCTCCAAAGAGGCCAGCCCAGTTCTCAAAGCAATCTACGAGAATGTTGTGGTCAATTGTGCCCAAGGTAGCTCTTCCATAGATCTAGGAGAATTACAGTTGAGACTCTGTTGACTTCAGTGCTGCACCTAAGGTTGCTGACAAGTTTGATTAGAGTTTGCTTTAAAACACGATTGAAAATTTTCTAGATACATTATTCTCATTTAGAAAGTTGTTAAGCTGGTTGAAAATAACTTCCTCAAGAATCTTGACCATGAGGGAAGATTTGAAATAGACCTGTAGTTAGCTAGTATCTCTCTATTAAAGTTTGACTTTTCAAATAAGGGTTTGACAGCAGAAATTTTGAAAGCATCTGGAAAAACTCCATCTTCAAGGGATGTGTTAATAATTTTTCTAACAGAATTGAAACTACTAATAGTAGTCCTTAAAAAGTGTGATAGGGACAGAGTTGAAAGAGAAAGTAAATGGTTTACTCTGTTACAACCTTATGAAATTCTGATTTGGAAATACATGTAAATTTTGACATTGTTGCTGTCGTTTTATGAAGTTGGCTATAGGAAGTTACTAGTATCTGTATCTGATCTCTCCCGAATGGAAGTGATTTTGTTGATTAAAAAAATATTGTGAATTCCTCATATCTTGTGGCAGATGCTTGACTGAGGACATGATAGGCTGGGGCAGGATTCATCAGTTGGTTTATAGTTGAGAACAGTATCCTTGAACTATCACTATTCTCTATAATAATCTTGGAAAAAATGGGCTGCTTTTAAAGAGAGTATTACATAGAAACATAGAAAATAGGTGCAGGAGTAGGCCATTCGGCCCTTTGAGCCTGCACCACCATTCAGTATGATCATGGCTGCTCATCCAACTCAGAACCCTGTACCTGCTTTCTCTCCATACCCCCTGATCCCTTTAGCCACAAGGGCAATATCTAACTTCCTCTTAAATATAGCCAATGAACCGGCCTTAACTGTTTTCTGTGGCAGAGAAGTAAACAGATTCACCACTCTCTGTGTGAATAAGTTTTTCCTCATCTCAGTCCTAAAAGGCTTTCCCTTTATCCTTAAACTGTGAACCCTCGTTCTGGATGTCCCCAACATCGGAAACAATCTTCCTGCATCTAGCCTGTCCAATCCCTTTAGAATTTTATATGTTTCAATAAGATCCTCCCTCAATCTTCTAAATTCCAGTGAGTATAAGCCTAGTCGATCCGGTCTTTCTTCATATGAAAGTCCTGCCATCCTTGGAATCAATCTAGTGAACCTTCTCTGTACTCCCTCTATGGCAAGCATGTCTTTCCTCAGATTAGGGGACCAAAACTGCACACAATATTCCAGGTGCTGTCTCACCAAGGCTTTATACAACTGCAGTAGAACCTCCTTGCTCCTGTACTCAAATCCTTTTGCTATGAATGCCAACATACCATTTGCCTTTTTCACCGCCTGCTGTACCTGCAAGCCCACCTTCAATGACTGGTGTACAATGACACCCACGTCTCATTTCATCTCCCCTTTTCCTAATCAGCCACCGTTCAGATAATAATCTGTTTTCCTGTTCTTGCAACCAAAGTGGATAACCTCACATTTATCCACATTAAATTGCATCTGCCATGAATTTGCTCACTCACCTAACCTATCCATGTCACCCTGCATCGTCTTAGCATCCTCCTCACAGCTAACACCGCCACCCAACTTCGTGTCATCCGCAAACTTGGAGATGCTGCATTTAATTCCATCGTCTAAATCATTAATATATATTGTAAACAACCGGGGTCCCAGCCCTGAGCCTTGCGGTACCCCACTAGTCACCGCCTGCCATTCTGAAAAGGTCTCGTTTACTCCCACTCTTTGCTTCCTGTCTGCCAACCAATTCTCTATCCACATCATTACCATACCCCCAATACCATGTGCTTTAAGTATGCACACTAATCTCCTGTGTGGAACCTTGTCAAAAGCCTTTTGAGAATCTAAACCACATCCACTGGCTCTCCCCTATCCACTCTACTAGTTACATCTTCAAAAAATTTTATAAGATTTGTCTGACATGATTTTCCTTTCACAAATCCATGCTGACTTTGTCTGATGATTTCACCTCTTTCCAAATGTGCTGTTATCACATTTTTTGATAACTGACTCTAACATTTTCCCCACCACTGATGTCAGACTCATTGGTCTATAATTTCCCGGTTTCTCCCTCCATCCTTTTTTAAAAAGTGGGGTTACATTAGCCACCCTCCAATCCTCAGGAACTAATCCAGAATCTAAGGAGTTTTGAAAAATTATCACTAATGCATCCACTATTTCTTGGGCTACTTTCTTAAGCACTCTTGGATGAAGACCAGCTGGCCCTGGGGATTTATCTGCCTTTAATCCCTTCAATTTACCTAACACCACTTCCCTACTAACATGTATTTATTTCCCTCAGTTCCTCCATTTCACTAGACCCTTACTATTTCCAGAAGATTATTTATGTCCTCCTTAGTGAAGACAGAACCAAAGTAGTTATTCAATTGGTCTGCCATGTCTTTGTTCCCTAATAACAATTCACCTGTTTCTGACTGTAAAGGGCTACATTTGTCTTGACCAATCTTTTTCTTTTCATGTATCTATAAAAGCTTTTACAGTCAGTTTTTATGTTCCCTGCCAGCTTTCTCTCATAATCTTTTTTCCCTTTCCTGATTAAGCCCTTTGTCCTCCTCTGCTGGTCTCTGAATTTCTCCCAGTCCTCAGGTGTGCCGCTTCTTTTTGCTAATTTATATGTTTCTTCTTTGGACTTGATACTATCCCTAATTTCCCTTGTCAGCCACGGGTGCACTACCTTCCCTGGTTTATTCATTTGCCAAACTGAGATAAACAATTGTAGTTCATCCATGTGATCTTTAAATGCTTGCCATTGCATATCCACCGTCAACCTTTTAAGTATCATTTGCCAGTCTCTTAGCTAATTCATGTCTCATACCTTCAAAGTTACCCTTTTTTAAGTTCAGAACCTTTGTTTCTGAATTAACTATGTCACTCTCCATCTTAATGAAGAATTCCACCATAATGCTGCATTCAAGTTTTTCCTTGTAAATATTAAGATGAACTTCAATCTGAGTGATCACTGCACTGATTTCGGATGTAACTATTTTGTATGCTACTACCAGAAATTGACAATGGATTTACACTCAGTCGCCCCTTTACTATCTACCTCCTCTACATAATAAAGTGGCCACTGAGTGTATGTTCATGGTCTTCTGTTGCTATAGCCCATCCACTTCAAAGTTCGACATGTTATGCATTCAGAGATGCTCTTCTGCACACTACTATGGCAACACATGGTTATATGAGTTACTCTCACCCGTTGTCTTCCTGTCAGCTTGAACCTGTCAGGCCATTCTCTTCTGAACTCTCTCATTAACAAAGTGTTTTCGCTCACAGAACTGCTGCTCACTGGATGTACTTTGTTTTTTTTGTACCATTCTCTGCAAATTCTAGAGATTGTTGCATTGAAAGTCCCAGGAGACTAGTAGTTTCTGAGGTACCTAAACCACCAGGTCTGGCACCAACAAATATTCTATGGTCAGAGTCACTTAAATCACATCTCTACCCCATTCTGGTGATTGGTCTGAACAATAACTGAAGCTCTTGACCATATCTGCATGCTTTTATGCATGGAATTGCTGGCACATGATTTGCTGATTAAATATTTACTTATTTAATTTACGTACAGGGTGTACCTAATAAAATGGCCACTGAGTGTATATGGAATATTGTGGTGACCCACTTTCTGCGCAGGTGAACCGGCTCACAAATAGCCAGTGTGCGGAGGAGACTTTGGTGATGCACCTCTGAAGTCACTTCCACCCGGAGAGGGCGGGCGCTAGGGATTAAATGCCAGCGCTGCGAAGTTTGAATAAACTAGTCTCGAAATGACTTACCGACTGCGTGTTGTTATTTCAGTGCTGTGTGTAGGACATCGCTACATTGGTGACCCCGACGGTCCAAACAGGATTTGGACCAAAGATGACCGACTCTTCATCTGTTCACGTAGTTTTGCTAAAACTGCCAACTTTCTGGACACTGCGACCACTCGTGTGGTTTAGCCAAGCAGAAGCCCAGTTCCAGATTCGGAAGATATCTTCTGATTCCATGCGTTACTATCACGTGGTGAGCGCCCTTGACCAGGAGACGGCTGCCCAGGTTGCGGTTTTCATACATTCGCCCCCGGAAGAAGGCAAGTATGAAGCATTTGGAACTTTGGCCTCTCACGGCCTGAGCAGGGTGCCCACCTGCTTTACCTGGATGGTTTGGGAGACAGACTGCCATCAGCATTGATGAACGAGATGCTGGCCCTGGCTGACAGACACAAGCGCTGCCTCATGTTCGAGCAAGCATTCCTAGAGCAATTGCCCGAGGACATACATCTGCTGCTGGCTGACGCAGATTTCATCAACCCCCGGAAGGTGGCGGCCCGGGCAGACGTGCTGTGGAAAGCCAAGAGGAAGAACGTGGCGTCCGTCAGTCAGATTAACAGGCCACGCACCCAACAGTGGACCAGACCAGGCCCGGCGGGGGGTGCACACAACACAGAGGCAGGAGTGAGGAGGCCAGTGAACAGTGGTGTTCCTAACACCAGCGGTGGGGCACAAAAGCCCGCAGTTGTCACCCGCCCTGCAAGGGCCAGGGCCAGCTGCTGGAAATGACTATGGCGGCTGGCCACCAGGACAGCCTCTTGTACGTCTGGGACAAACAGTCGGGACGCCGCTTCTTGGTCGACACCGGAACGGAGATCAGCGTCTTGCCCCCGACGGGGTATGACACCCGCAACAGGAAGCCAGGACCCAACCTGAGGGCTGCAAACAGCAGCACGATATGGACCTACGGCACCCGCACAGTGCAGCTGCAGTTCGGTGCCAGCCAGTTCATGTGGGACTTCAAACTGGCCGTGGTGGCCCAACCACTCCTCGGGGCGGTCTTCTTGCGAGCTCACAGCCAGCTGGTCGACTTGCAAGGGAAAAGACTGGTACATGCCGAGACTTTCCAGACGTTCTCCCTGGGTGAAGCCAAGTTGCTGGCCCCACACCTGGACTCCATCACGCTGTCGGACAACGAATTCACCAGAATCCTGGCGGACTTTCCATCGGTTCTGGCACCGCAGTTCACGGCAGCCATGCCCAGACATGGGGTACAGCACCACATCCCGACCCAGGGACCACCCCTCCACGATCGCGTGATACACCATCAATAACTCTCTCTGAGACGTGAAGGCGAGATATCGGCTTTTATTGACTGGAAGAAAGAACAAGCAGTAGTTGACCACCATACTACATCCTGGAGACTGAGGGCTGGGCTCAGGCCTCAATCCCCTTTATACTGGGGTCTGTGGGAGGAGCCACAGTCAGTGGGAGGGGCCACAGGAGCAGTCAGCAGGGGGGCATGTCCAAACAGGTACATGAAGTTCACCACACCGTGCACGAATGCTCCCCCGGAAAAGCTCCGGAGTTCAAGAGGATGGAGGAATTGGGGATCGTACGGAGGTCTGACAGCCCATGGGCCTCCCCCCTGCACATGGTGCCCAAAGCAGCCGGGGGTTGGAGACCATGCGGCGACTACCGCAGACTGAACGAGGCTACCACTCCAGACCGCTACCCCGTGCCGCACGTACAGGACTTTGCAGCAAACCTGCACGGGGCAAGAATCTTTTCCAAAGTAGACTTCATCCGGGGGTACCATCAAATCCCGGTGCATCCTGAAGACATCCCCAAAACAGCACTAATCACCCCGTTCCGCCTGTTCGAGTTCCTCCAAATGCCGTTTGGCCTGAAGAATGCCGCACAGACTTCTCAGCGGCTAATGGATGCGGTGGGACACGACCTGGACTTTGCGTTCATCTATTTGGATGACAACCTTATAGTCAGCAGTAGTTGCCAGGAGCATCTGTCCCACCTCCACCAGCTCTACTCCCGCCTGAGTGATTTCGGCCTCATGATCAACCCGGCCAAATGCCAGTTCGGTCTCGATACCATTGACTTCCTGGGCCACAGGATTACCAAAGACAGGGCAACACCTCTGCCCGCCAAGGTAGATGCGATCTGCCACTTTGCCCGGCCCAACATGGTCAAAGGCCTACAGGAATTTGTTGGTATGGTGAACTTCTACTACCGTTTCCTCCCCTCAGCAGCCCGTATCATGTGCCCTTTGTACACCCTGATGTCGGGTAAAGGCAAGGACATTACTTGGGACAAGGAGGCCGCGGCCGCTTTCGTTAAAGCCAAGGAAGCCTTGGCAGATGCCGTGATGCTGGTGCACCCCAGATCGGTCGTTCCGACCACACTCATGGTGGAGGCATCCAACACAGGAGTTGGCGGGGTGCTGGAGCAGCTCACTGAGGGGCGCTGGCAACCCCTGGCGTTCTTCAGCAAGCACAGTGCTTTCGACCGGGAGCTGTTGGCACTGTATCTGGCAATCCGGCATTTCAGGTACTTCTTAGAAGGCAGGCCATTCACCGCGTTCACAGACCATCAACCATTGACCTTTGTGTTCATGAAGGTGTCCGATCCCTGGTCGCCTCACCAGCAGCAACATCTGTCCTACATCTCCGATTACACAAGGGACATCCAGCATGTCTCGGGGAAGGACAACGTCGTAGCGGACGCACTCTCCAGACCAGCTGTCCAGGCCCTGCCCCTGGGGGTGGACTATGCAGCACTGGCGGAGGCTCAGTAGGCAGACGATGAAATGCCCAGCTACAGGACCGCAGTCTCGGGTTTGCAGCTGCAAGACTTTCCCGTAGGCCCAGGTGATAGGACCCTCCTGTGCGACGTGGCTACCGGCCAACTTCGCCCCATCATCCTGGCAGCCTGGAGGCGGTGAGTTTTCGACTCCATACACGGTTTGGCGCATCCATCTATCAGGACAACCAATCGGCTGGTCTCCAGCAAGTTCACGTGGCAAGGACTTTGCAAGCAGGTCAGTGAATGGACCAGAATGTGCGCACAGTGTCAAACAGCCAAGGTGCAGCAGCACACTAAAGCCTCGCTGCAGCAGTTCAAACCAACTCACCGGAGGTTCAACCACATTCATGTGGATATTGTGGGCCCCTTACCAGTGTCCCGAGGAGCGTGGTACCTCCTAACTATGGTAGACCGGTTCACTAGGTGGCCAGAGGCGGTCCTGCTCACCGACACACCTGCCGATTCCTGCGCCCGAGCACTGATTGCAACCTGGGTAGCACGCTTCGGGGTACCGGCCCACATTACCTCTGACAGAGGCGCCCAGTTCACCTCCAGCCTGTGGTTGGCTGTGGTCAGCCTGTTGGGAACACAGCTGCACCACACAACTGCCTACCACCCTCGGTCGAACGGACTGGTGGAACGCTTCCACCATCACTTGAAGTCAGCTCTCATGGCCCGCCTGAGAGGACCTAACTGGGTGGACGAGCTTCCCTGGGTCCTGCTTGGAATTCACATAGCGCCCAAAGAGGATCTGCATGCCTCGTCAGCCGAGTTGGTGTACGGCACACCCCAGGCTGTCCCAGGAGAGTTTATACCAGCCCCAAGGGAGCAAGAGGAAGAACCCGCAGCAGTCCTGGACAGGCTACGCAAACGGCTCGGCAACCTGGCCCCCATACCAACTTCAGAGCACGGATGGACCCCGACCCACGTACCCAAAGACCTGCAGAATTGTAAGTTTGTGTTTGTATGAAGGGGCGGACACGGGGCACCGGTGATCAATAACAACGGGTCCATGTACGTTCTGGACATTGGGGGGAAAGAGGAGGTTTTCACGGTGGACCGACTCAAACCAGCCCATGTGGACTTGGTGCAGCCAGTCGAGGTTCAGGCACCGTGGCACAGAGGCAGACCTCCCAAACAGAGGCTGATCCAGACTGTGGATACTGGAGGGTGTATCGCCTGTTCTGGGGGGGGGGGGGGGTGGTTATGTGGCGACCCACTTTCTGCAGAGACGAACCGGCTCACAAATAGCCAGCGCGTGGGGGGAGACTTTGGTAATGCACCTCTGACGTTATTTCCGCCCGGAGAGGGCGGGCGCTAGGGATTAAATGCCAGCGCTGCGAAGTTTGAATAAACTAGTCTCGAAACAACTTACCGACTGCATGTCTTTATTTCAGCGCTGTGTGTAGCACATCGCTACGATATCATAAAAAGTTTACTAATTCAATAATAGCTTCAGGGAAGTGTGTGCATCAGTAAGTTATCTGTACCTCTTGTGTTTAGGTTTCTGTAGCTCTGATTAGTTTCTAGCCACATCTCAGGATATGCAGATTCACTGTACAGGAAATGAAGTTGGAGCAATTAGAAACAAACAGTAAACCTCTATATGTAGCAGGAAAAATAACCCTTGTGGAGATCATATGGTGGCCAGAGACCTATCTGTATTAACTGATGTGTACCTGTTTCTTTAATGCTGCTGGTGACATTTAAAAGGTAGCATCCACCATTAAGGACCACCACCCCCCATAATACCTTCAGAGATATTGTTGCCTTGTTAAATATTTCAGATCGCACACACCACACACCGGTTTCGATAGGTGTAGACCTCCCCAATACATAGGCATGTTTCCTTAGTGCTATTAGAATAAGCAAAGAAAAGTATAAAAAAAATCTTGTGCCTTGCAACCCAATGTATTTACAGAAAAGATAAAAGTGTAACTGTTTATGATAGACGATTATCAACAAATAGTGCAAAAACCAGAAGAACATATTTTGGGTGAATCTTTATGACTGAAGGCAGTTGTTCTTAGATCTTTGCAGGACCAAAAGATAATAGTGCATAAAATGATTGGTGCGTTCTGAATAAATGTCCTGATTTGTATGCAATAAGGAGGCAAAATATTCATCTTAAGTGGTCCATTGGGATTCAGACTGACTTGTCTTGCCTCTGGTCTTACGTTTCAGAGACTAATGCGCTAATGAAAAATGATCAATTATGGATTGTTTTCCTGAGGCCTTGAATAATGCCACTATCCACAAGATTCTTAAAGGACTTCACTGTATAAATTGTTCTCCTGTTTACAAGAGGTTATGCAACCTAAGTGTTAAATTGTCATTTACAGAACATTTTACAAGACCTTAGCATATACTACAGAGCTTCACAACCAATAAAAATCATACAGTGTACTTGCAGAAAGTGGAGTAGTCAAATTGCCCATTGTAACCTCGCAGAAACAGCATTATTTCCAGCATCGGCAGATTCACTCGTGTTGCCTTTGAATTCACTCTGTTCATCAGTGTTACAAAAGCAGATGGAGTTATACATTTGGCTAGCCCAATTTTAAAATAATGCATGGCATCATTTTCTTCCAAGACTGTTACTATCTCATTTGAGATACCATATGTCCATTTATACAGTACTAAAGCATCGGCAGTAATGTTCATGCTCAGTTTGCAAGAGTGGGACTTGAAAGGTTGAAGTCCATTTATCATCAAGATTGTATACATCATACAACCAAGATTTGACTCTTTACAGGCAGCAACCAAATAAAGAGACCCCAAAAGAAACCATTTTTAAAAAAGACCATCAAACACCTAATGTGCAGAGAGAAAAGAATCATGCAGACAATAAAAGTAAGCAAGTTGCATTCAGAGCGAAAGTTCTACAAAAGACTTGAAGCCAGGCATCACTGCAGCTGGAGTAGGCCACAGCCTCGGTTCATCACAGAGCCGAGTAAACATCGCAGGACCACAGACACGAAGCCAGTCATCATTGCAGCCGGAGCATGCCACAGCTTCAGTTAAATGCAGAGCTGGGTAAATGTTGTAGAGCAGTGAGCAGAACCAGGCAGAAATGGCCCGTCCTTCACCTCCGATCCAAAACCCTGACTTATTCAATCTGACCTGGCACTTAAATCGTCCAAGCATCAGGTTGTTTCTTGCTGTCGGGCCTCTCTGGGGCCTGGATGCCACCACCATGATTTGGCCCGCACCTGACCTTTCCAATTGACCTTAAATCGATTATGACATTGCAGCTTTCCTCTGCCATGCCTTGCCTATGCTTCTGCCCTCTTCTCCAAATGACCAGGTGCTGCATCTTACCGTGGCCAAAGTGAGAAGAACCCTGTGCAGTGTCACCCCACTGAAGGCTGCGAGACCAGACAATATTCCTGGGAGAGAGCTTAGAGGATGTGCAGACCAGCTAGCAGATGCTCTCACTGACATCTTCAACATCTCCCTGAGCAGCGCCACCGTTCCAACGTGCTTCAAGGCTGCCATCATTGTCTCCGTGCCAAAGAAATCTTCAGTGTCCTGCCTCAATGACTACCGTCCCGTTGCACTCACATCCATCATCATGAAGTGTTTCGAGAGGCTCGTCATGAGGCACATCAAGACCCTGCTGCCCCCCTCACTGGACCCCCTGCAGTTTGCGTACCGTCCCGACCGTTCAACAGATGACGCCATTGCCATTACCCTCCATCTGGCCCTAACCCAACTGGACAAAAAAGACACGTACATTTGAATGCTGTTCTTCAACTTCAGTTCAGCATTCAACACAATAATCCCTCAGAAACTGACTGGAAAGCTGAGCCTACTGGGCCTGAACACCTCCCTCTGCAACTGGATCCTGGACTTCCTGACTGGGAGACCTCAGTCAGTCCGGATTGGGAGCAGCATCTCCAACACCAGCACACTGAGCACGGGGTCCCCCAGGGCTGTGTGCTCAGTCCACCACTGTTCACTCTGCTGATCCACAAATGTGCTGCAAAACACAGCTCGAACCACATCATCAAGTTCGCCGATGACACGACTGTGGTGGGTCTCATCAGCAAGAACGACGAGTAAGCATACAGAGAGGAGGTGCAGTGGCTAACGGACTGATGCAGAGCCAACAACCTGTCTCTCAATGGGAACAAAACAAAAGAGAAGGTTGATGACTTCAGGAGGGCACGGAGCGACTACTCCCCGCTGGACATCGACAGCTCCTTGGTAGAGATTGTTAAAAGCACCAAATTTTTTGGTGTTCACCTGGCGAAGAATCGCACCTGGTCTCTCAACACCAGCTCCATAGCAAAGAAAGCCCAGCAGTGTCTCTACTTTCTGCAAAGGCTGAGGAAAGTCCATCTCCCAACCACAAATCCTCATCACATTCTACAGGGGTTGTATTGAGAGCATCCTGAGCAGCTGCATCACTGCCTGGTTTGGAAATTGCATCATCTCAGATGACAAGACTCTGGAGCGGACAGTAAGGTCAGCTGAGAAGATCATCGGGGTCTCTCTTCCCGCCATTACAGACATTTACACTGCATGCTGCATCCACAAAGCAAACAACATTATGAAAGACTCCACACACCCCTCATACAAACTCTTCTTCCTCCTTGCCATCTGGGAAAAAGCACCAAAGCATTCGGGTTCTCACGACCAGACCGTGTAACAGTTTCTTCCGCCAAGCTCTCAGATTCCTCAATACCCAGAGCTTGGACTGACACCAACTTATTGAACTCTACTGTGCCTATTGTCTTGTTTATTATTTATTGTAATGCTTGCCCTGTTTTGTACACTTTATGCAGTCCTGGGTAGGTCTGTAGTCTAGTGTAGTTCTTCTCTGTGTTGTTTTTACATAGTTCAGTGTAGTTTTTGTACTGTTTCATGTAGCACCATGGTCCTGAAAAATATTGTCTTGTTTATTACTGTATACTGAACCTGCAGTTATGGTCAAAATGACAATAAAAAGTGACTTGACTTGCCTCCTCTCGCCTATCCTCACCTCTGCCCGCCTCTCCATTGTTAGCAGTGATCGATGTTGATAAAGTGTTACACAACTGCGGCCTTCTGACTCAGGGAGACAGAGCCCCAACCAACACCATGTGCCAAGAGGATTGGAAGCAGTCATTTAGTAGTCGACTGGTGTTGAACATCAACTCAGTCTTTTTGACTAGTTGCTGCTTCTTTTCAATAAATTCTAAGCTTATATTTATCTGTTTCCTTATAAAGTAGAAGCAGGCCATTCACTCATGAAGAGATTGCCAGTTCTCAAAAAGTATTACTGATTACATACTCTCATTTATTTCTTGTAACCTATTCTCTCTTATATGAAATCAACTCCCCTTTGATTCCCTTATCACCATTAACACTAGCAATCAATTATCCTACCAACCAGAATGGTATTAGGATGTGGGAGGATACCAGAGCAGCCTGAGAAACACTGTGAGTCTGCAAATGCTGGAATATAGAGCAACACACAATCTGCAGGAAAAACACAGCATGTGGGAGGTAATCCACATCATCAGAAGGGGAAAGTAAACTGCCGGCAATTCAGGCCGAAACCCTGCACAGGGAGAATGTGCAAACTCCACGCAGGCAGCACCAGAGGTCAGGATTGAATCTGTGCCACTGGAATCACAAGACAGCAACACAAGCTCCTGCATCCTTGTGCCACCCATGTGTAGATGGGACCACTTAAAATGAATCTGGGCTTTGATGATACAACAAAGACTTATTTTTTATTGTAGTGGAAGCAAGTGTTATGGAATCATAAAGTTCCTTCACTGCAAAACTGACAGAGATAATTAGGCACCATAGAAGGTCTACGGACACCAGAGAAGATATGACACTATAGAGTGCCATAATTGAATTTAATTGATTTTATTATTCACATCCTTCATATATATGAGTTAAAATCTTTACATTATATCTGTCTAAATGTGCAATGTGCAACTTATAGTAACTTATAATAAATATTATGTACAACAGGATAGTCAATATAACATAGAAATACAGTTGTGTCAGCATGAATTTAGCAGTCTGATGGCCTGGTGGAAGAAGCTGTCCTGGAGCCTGTTGGTCCTGACTTTTATGCTGTGGTACCATTTCCCGGATGGTAGAAGCTGGAACAGTCTGTGGTTGGGGAAACACAAGCCCTTTTGAAGGTCATAGAGATCAGTAGCAGGCATTTCTGGTAATTGCTATATTTACAAGTGTTACATACCCCGTGGGTATCTTGTGGCTGTCTTATGACCATGATGTAACTGAGTATCTGGTGAGCATGATGTAATGGTCTTGAGATGGTGAGGAGATGTAATTTCCCACCAATGTGAGGTCACATGATGTAATTTTCCCACCAGTGAGAGGTCATGTGATGTCCTGTTTCAACAGGTATAAAAGGGGAAAGCCTTGCTGTGACACAGGACAGTTCATGGTTTAATTCGTCTGTTACTCCATTATGCTGCGTATTCATCACACGACGCAGTTTTGTTTCAAAGTGGAGTTTTACTTTCTGTCTTAATTCTCAAAGGTTATTGCCGGCAGTCTCACACAATGCTGCCAGTTTAGTCCAGTCAGAGAGTGAGGAATTTGTTGAAGTGCAGAGACCCAAAGGATTGAGTAATGTTGGTGTTGTCGGCGGTAAAACAGGATCGACCTTATTCAATCTTGGATCAAGTAATTAGTAACCTGCATCCGAGATAGTTCCTGCATTGTGAAAGCAGAAAGAGCTGGATGCAGCATTTTGCCAAGAAAAGGTCAGTGCCTTTAAGCCGTTTTATTTCCTTCATCATAAATCCTTTGGGCAACACATATTTCGGCTGCGATCAGCAGTAACGTCATGTCGTCGAGGAATTAGTTACTTCAGGAAAGTCTCTCCTAATTGACTGTGTAAGTCATTGGGACTTTTGCATTTACCACTTTTAAGAACTGTGTTTTTTAAATCCTTTTCTTCTTTACTCTCTCCTTGGCTTTGTAAAATTTTAAAAGATGTGTTAACTCTAGGTAAATTACCACAATCTTTTTATGATGCACCCTTTTCTCTAATTCTTAAAAAAAGATAAAGACCCCACTGAATGTGCATCCTATGGGCCTATATCCTTGCTGAATATGGATTCTAAGATTTTTACCAAAATTTTGACCACTAGATTAGAAAATTTATTACCTAAAATTATTTCTGAATATCAGGCCTGATTTATTAAAAACCATTATACATCTTTTAACATCAGAAAATAAATTAATATAATTTATACTCCTTCATTTAAAATACCCGAACGTGTTATTTCCTTAGATGCTGAAAAAGCGTTCGATAGAGTTGAATGGCCATATTTATTTAATACGTTGCAGAATTTTCATTTTAGTTTAAAATTTATATCATGGATTAAATTAATATATTATAAACCTTTGGCTTCAGTTCTTACCAATAATCAGAGATCTTTTTCTCAGTTATCTCGTAATATGAGGCAAGGCTGTCTTTTAAGTCCTTTATTATTTGACATTGTTTTGGAACCTTTAGCCATTGCCATTCGTGAATCACCTAATATTTTTGGTATTACACATGGGGAAGGGACTTATAATTTATCATTATATGCTGATGATTTGTTACTATATGTATCTGACCCTGAGAGATCTATTCCTGCTATTTCGTCCTTGCTTACTCCATTTAGTAGCTTTTCTGGTTACAAACTGAATTTTAATAAGAGTGAATTATTTCCATTAAATATGTAAGTTCCAACTTATAAACACTTACCATTTAAACTTGTTACAGATCATTTTACTTATTTGAGTATTAAAATTGCCAAGAAACATAAGGATTTATTTAAAGTTAATTTTTTACCTTTAATTGACCAAATCAAGCAACTTGTTACCAGGTGGTTCCCATTATCTTTGTCATTGGTTTGTCAAATTAATGCTATTAAGATGATAGTATTACCCAAATTTTTATATTTATTCCAAGCATTACCAATTTTTATTGCTAAATCTTTTTTTGATGTTATTGACTCCAAAATATCCTCATATGTGTGGCAGAATAAAAATCCTAGATTAAGTAAAAAAATATTTACAGAAGCCTAAGAAAGAATATGGTTTGGCTTTGCCAAACCTGAGATTTTACTATTGGGCAATTAATATTCAATATTTAATATTTTGGACACAAGAATCGATTATAGTATCTTGCCCACAATGAGTAAGTTTGGAATATAAATCTGTACAAGACTTCTCATTGTTTTCTATTTTAGGATCTTTGCTTCCTTTTGCTTTATCAAAATTGATTAAACAAATAACCAATCCTATAGTTAAACATACATTACGAATATGGTTTCAATTTTGTAAATTCTTTGGCTTGAATAAGTTTATCTTATCAAGCCCTATTATATCTAATTTTTTTTTCGGCCCTCTTTTATGCATCACACCTTTGTCTTATGGAAAACAAAAGGTATAACATGTTTTCATGATCTTTTTTTAGACAATAGTTTTATGTCCTTTGAACAGCTATCTAATAAATATAATTTGCCTAAAACTCATTTTTTAGATACTTGCAAGTTAGAAATTTCTTGAATAACATGTTTCAGTTTTTTCCAAAATTATGTCCGATGGACATTACATAAATTTTTTTAGCTCTGAATCCTTGCCGGAAGGGTTTAGTAGCCATCATTGATAATATGATCATGAAAATACAGCCAGAAGTATCAGGAAAAATTAAGAAGGAATGGGAAAAAGAACTTCATTGTCTTATACCCACTGAGCAATGGGAGAAAATTTTACAATTAGTCAATTCTTCTTCTATTTGTGCTAAACATGCCTTAATACAATTGAAGGTTGTACATATTATCATATGTTTATCATATGTCTAAGGATAAACTTGCTTGATTTTATTCTTATGTTAATCCAACCCGTGACAGATGTCATTCTGAAGCTGCTTCATTGACCCACATGTTTCGGTCTTGCCCCGCTTGCAAAATTATTGGAAAGATATTTTCGGTATTATTTCAAAAGTTCTGAGTATTAAATTGCAACCGCATCCTATTACTGCAATTTTCGGTTTACCATAATAGTTGTTTATCCCCCTCAGCTTGGCAGATGATTGCATTTGTTATGTTAATGGCTAGAAGATCTATCCTATTGAATTGGAAAGAAATTAATCCTCCAACCATATTTCAGTGGTTTTCTCAAACTATTTCTTATTTGAGTTTAGAAAAAATTACAAGTGTTGTTTTTGACCCTTCAATTAAACTTGAAGAAACTTGGAGACCATTTATTCAACATTTTCATATGAGCTAAACTGACTTTTCCTAAACCTTACATTTATCATCCTTAATTATTGGATGGAGGTGTGGAGTTATTGACGCTGCTGGGTATATTTGACATAATGCAATGGCCCATGTTGGTTAGGTTTTTTTTTGGAGGGTTTGTTTTCTTATTTACTCCTTTTTTCATAATCACTATGAGTTTGGGAGGCTATCATATATGGATTATCATCTATTTGTATTTATACTTTAACCTATTAATTATGTATTCTCAAACTCTCTGTATCAATGTTTCTCTTATGTTTGTTTAAAATTAATAAAAATATATAAAAAGAAAGAAGGAAAACTGTTCACATTTATCGCTTTAAGAACTGTTCGAGTTATATAGCAGATAACTTCAGGTTAAATTAGTCATTTGGTTATCTTTCATTTCTATTGAGCAGTGTTTAAATAAATGTTTTATTTGTTTATTAAAAAAACAGTCTTGATTCTATATTCATTGTTGCCATATCATAACACAAGATACAGTGAAAAACCTTGCTTGTGTGCTACCCCCTGCCACAGATCATTCCATACACAAGTACATTACAGTAGTACTGCTGGGGCGTATTCTGGACTTAGGGTGTACAGCAAAGTATTAACTTCAGCAACTAACCAGCAACCAATCCTTAGACCTGAACATGGACTATGGATTAAATTTAAAATGTAGCCCTGGACAATAGGTTCCTGGAACTGCAAACAGCAGTTAATTAAAAAAAAATAGGAACTGCTGATTAACGTTTATTTTGGGTGTCTGGTGTTTGGATGTGAAGAAGGAAGCATGAAAGTTAAATGTAATTCAAAGGAAGCATTATAGATGCATTATAAATGCAGAATAGTCCTTTGACCTTTAGCATATAAAATGTCATGTAATATTGGGTCATCAGGCCCCTTCCTTCAGAGAATATCTCATTCTGTCAAACAAACAACTACTTCATATCTACCAGCTGCATCTCTCTGGTGTCTTTGTTCACATTACTACAGTACAAACAAAAAAAATTAACATAATCCAAAATATAGTGTTACAGAGATGGACTGTGTAACAAATTTATTCGTACAAATCTCCCACATATTTACAGTGGCCAAATGACCTACCAAACCACATTTCTCTGGATGTGAGAGGAAACTGGAGCATTCAGAGGAAATTCATGTGGTCACAAGCAGAAGCTTCAAATTCCACATACACAGCATTACAGGTCAGTTTCAAGCCCAAGTTACCAGAACATTGTAGCAGCAACTCTATCAGTTGTGCCACTAAATGAGCTCCACTGAAATATTCCTGATACAAACTCCAAAAGTTTTGATCTATAATGTCAAGACCAACTTCAGGAATTATCTAAAAATGGTGGAGGTGAAATCAAAGTCAAAGTAAATATATTATCTAAGTATGTATATGTCACCATATAATGCCTTGAGATTCATTTCTTGCAGGCTTTTACAGGAAAATAAAGCAATACTAAATTTATGAAAAAAATTATGCATAAACAAAAAAAGCAACTAATGTGCTAAGGAAAACAAATCGCTCAGAAAAGAACTTGAGAAAATGATTTGTAGAGTCCTTCACTTTAGGTGTTGCTATAGTGCAGGGAACACACTGTTTGAAGAGGAAGGATATATCTTTTCAAAAAATTCAACGCATATATTTAGAAACTTAAATAATGAAATACTCAAATGTAAATTGACTGGAAAGGATTAATTTCAAATACTTTATAAGGTTTTATACTAGTGATGATTAATTTCCATGGCACAAATAACTAGTTGTATAATTTAATGTGTGAACCTACTTATTTCTGGAGCAAAATTGGAAATGGTGTCAAAATCCTAGACAGAGTGTCAACATGATTTCAGAAAGCTGTTTAACTGCAGGATTAAAGAAATGCAGAAAAAGGTTAATTAACTCTTTGTATGCCTCATATTATCAAAAATAATGAACCAATTTCTGTATCATTTGAGAGAACAAGCCCTTGATCTTAATTGAGATGCCTATGACCATGAGGGATATTAGTCCAGAATGCAGTGACATGCAGGATGTGCAGATTGTAGGAAAATCAAAGAGATCTAAATATATGTGTTTGGTTTATTCATGGTTACTTAGACTTCACATATACAAAGAATAATACCTACATGCAGGATATACAGACAGGAGCCACCACACATAGCCTTCCCCCATATAAAAATATATTAAATTGTTAAATTTGTTTATTATCATTACATACCAGGGGTGCAGTGACAAACTTGGTTTGCATACCAGTTCATACAGAATAGTGTATTGAAGTAGAACAAGATAGAACAATACTAGAATGCAGAATAAAGTGTAGCAGTTACAGAGAAAGTGCAGTGCATGTAGATAATAATGTGTGAGGTCTAGAGGTTATCTTATCATGTTAGGGAACCAATAACATGTAGAAGCTCAATTTTTTTTACAATTATTTATTGCCCCCTTGAGCCATGCCACCCAGCAATCCTCCAATTTAATCCTAGCCTAACCACAGGACAATTTACAATGACCCATTAATCTACTGACCAGTATGTCTTTGGACTGTGGGAAGAAATTGGAGCACCCAGAGGAAACCCAGACAGTCGTGGAGTAAACATACAAAGTCCTCACAGGCAGCAGTGGAAATTGAACCTGGGTCTCTGGTACTGTAAAACATTCTGCTAACCACTATGCTACCATGCCACCCCATGGAGTTTAATTGTTCTGTACTGGTGTTGCTCGAGTAGATCATGGAAATGCAGCAGATATTATTGAGATTGCTTCCATCGCTGGATTTTTGACAGTAACATAACAATAATTATGCTCAGCTCTATTCTTCTTGTATAATTGAAGATACACTTCAGGAGTATATTTGCTAAGTACGACTGCTCCCTTAGGGTAGCTTGAACTGAGTTCAATCAGTCTACACAAAACTTTTGAATCTCTCACCAATTTTTAGAAGATACTTCCTGGCAGTATTTTTTTCACAGGCTCTTTGATTAACTATTTTCTCAACTCTAAAGTGGAAAGGTAGCTGAGTAAGCTTGCAGATGTCATGAATGTTGGTGGATTTGTGGATAGTGTAGAATGTTGCCATAGATTACAATGGGACATTCAGAAGATGCAGAGCTGGGCTGAGGAGTGGCTGATGAAGTTCAAAAGTGGGAGCTCTCAGAAAAGTGAGGAGTGATTCACTTTGGAAGGTTGAAGTCAAAGGCAGAATACAGGGTTAGTGGTAGGATTCTGATCAGTGTGGATGTAAAGAGGGATCTTGGGGTTCCATTCCAAAGATCTCTCAAAGTGGATGCGCATGTTTGTAGACTAAGAAGACATACGGCATGTGGCGTTCATTAATAAGGAGACAGAGTTCAGGAGCCATAAGACAATGCTGCAGCTCTATAAATCTCTAGTAATTTCCACACTTGCGAAGTTGTATTCAGTTTTGGTCATCTCGCTTTCGAAAGCACGTGGAAAACTTCAGAGAGAATGCAAAGGAGAATTACCACATTGCTGTCTGGATTAGAGAGCATGTTTTATGAGTATAGATTGAGTGAACAAAGGCTTTTCTTTTTGAAGCAAAGGAGGATGAGAAGTAATGATAGAGATGTACAAATGATAAGATGGATAGATTGAGTGGATAGCCAGAAACCTTGACCCAAGGCAGAAATGGCTAATATGAGGGTATAGTATAGTATAGGAAAGTATTGTGGGATGTTAGAGGTAATATTTTCATACAGAGTGCGGGTGCATGGAATGTTCTGCTAGAGGTGGTGGTAGAAGCAGATGTGTTAGAGGTATTTAAGAAAATCTTAGATAGGCACATGTGTGATAGAAAAATAGAGGTCTATGTAGAAGGGAAGGCTTACATTGATCGTAGAGTTGGTTAAAAAGTTGGCATAACCTCAAAGGGTCTGTACGGTGCTGCAATGTTCTATGTTCTATGATCCTGTCTCATAGTAATTTGGATATAATTACTCTGTGAATTCAATTATGTACAACTAATACTTAGTAGGAACTGGCATTTCTCCAGCTGCTGATATCAAACTAATAGGTCTCTAGTTCTCTACTAACTTTCTCCTTTCTTCATTAAATGGTAGAGGTATCTTTGCTGCATTCTATTTTCTAGGAAATGAGCTAAGATTTACAGAATTTTGGAAGATTACCCCAATCAACTGTCTTCAGAAATACAGAGCAATGGTACAAACTTGATGAGGTATCAAGTTTGACTACCAAAAAACATTTGATTCTGTCCCACACTCATAGTTAATAGCTCCTTATGTATGTGTGTGTACGTATGTATGTGTGTGTGTATATATATATATATATATATATATATAGATAGTTACAGATTCAGCAACAATAAATATATAAGTGAGGCAGGGTTTCTTATAACAAATAAAACATTTACTAAACACTGAAAAACAAACCCCCAAAAAGTAAACAAACGACTAACATAACCGGAACTCTGCTGCTGTGCGGCAGCTTAAACAGTTCTTAAAGTGATAAAGCTTAAACGGTTCTTAAAGGAATAAAGCGAAAACAGTTCTTCAAAGTAGTACTGCAAAAGTTCAAAATGCTTACAGTCCATTAAAGGAGAAACCTTTTAGACGATTTAAATTATCTTTCACATCGTGTTGTTGCGGTTCCCAGTCGAACTATTCTTTTTAAGAGAATTTACGAAGATGAAAACGAAATGGCTTAAAGGCACTGACCTTTCCTTGACAAAACTGTACCCAACCCTTTCTGCTATTATTTGCAGGGGTTACCACAGGCACAGCCAACAAATTCCTTCCGAATGAGGATCAAACAAGGTTGAACCTGTTTCACCATCAAAATCAACTTTCCTTGATCTTTTAGCTCCCGAACTCCGATCTTCACTCTCCACTGATTTTTAACTGGCAGTATTATAAAGAAACTGCCGGCAATGATCTTTTAAACTTTAGGCATTAAATAAAACTCCAGCTTTCAACCAAACTGCGTCTTAATATTGGACCACACAGTGGCACGGAGTCAAAATGGCAAATCCAGCCACGAAGTGCCCCTCCTCACAGGGAGGGGTCCTCCTTTTATACCCCGTAAAAAAACAGTCACATGACCTCTACTGGTGGGAAAATGATGTCACTCCACCATCACAAGACCATTACCTTAAGTCCAGTATAGCTTCAACACCACTGTCAAGTGACAAGTACAAGATACCCACGGGTACGTAACACCTCCCTCAAAAAAAATTGATCTGTCAAGAACAAAATTTTAACAATTATTTACAAGGAAAAACAAATGTATAAATTTTATAACATACACAGTATACATAGTATCATCATATAACATCTTACAACTTACAATACAGTAGGAATGTTACAATTGTAAAAAAGAATCACTCCATAAAAAAAAAATTACATTGTACATTCAGCATCAAGATAGACAATCAGCAACCACATCATCTTTACTTTTAATATGAGTTATTACAATATTGTACTCTTGTAACATCAAATTCCAATTTAATAACCTTCTGTTTTTGTTTTTCATCTTACTCAGAAACACTAACGGATTATGATCAGTGTAAACGATAAGTGGTTTTTGAGTTGTACCAACATATACGTCAAAATGTTCTAAATCTAAAACAAGAGATAACAATTCTTTCTCTATTGTCCAATAGTTTCTTTGATGCTTATTAAATTTCTTAGAAAAGTAAGCTACTGGATGATCAACCTCATTACACTCATTCCTTTGCATTAAAACTGCTCAGGCAGCCTCATCACTAGCATCTACAGCTAATGAAAATGTTTTTTCAAAGTCAGGTGCCCTGAGCACAGGTTGTTGACATTTCATTGTTTTCAATTTCTCAAATGCTTCTTGATAAGGCACTGTCCACACAAACTTCTCATTCTTCTTCAAAAGGTTAGTTAATGGAAAGGCAACATTAGCAAAATTCTTACAAAATTTTTGATAGTATCCTACCATTCCCAAGAATCTCCTAAGAGCTTTTTTCCCCGTTGGAGTGGGAATTTCTAAAATTGCCCGAACTTTTGCCTGAACAGGAGCTACCTTACCTTGACCCACAACATAACCAAGGTAAGTTACAGTGACATTTCTGAATTCACTCTTAGATAAGTTAATAGTTAAGTTAGCTTTTGAAAACCTTTCAAACAATTTCTCCACAGCAATAATGTGTACTTCCCAAGTATCACTTCCTGTCACTAAATCATCAATATAAGCATCTGTATCTTTCAATCCCTGAATCAGAGAGTTAATCATCCTCTGGAAAGTACCTGGGGCATTCTTCATCCCAAATGGAAGAACATTATATAATAGCCCAGATGGAGTTACAAATGCAGAAATCTCTCTACCTCTTTCCGTTAGTGGAACACACCAATACCCTTTCAATAAATCAATCTTTGTAAGGATCTTTGCTTTTCCAACTTTATCTACACAATCATCTACTCTAGGAATTGGATATGCATCTGTTTTCATTACAGCATTCACCTTCCTATAGTCTGTACAAAACCTAATACTACCATTTGGCTTTGGCACCATAACACAGGGTGAACTCCAACTTGAGTTAGAAAATCTAATAATGTTATTCTCTAACATATATTTAATTTCTTTCTCAGCAAGTTCATATTTTTCTATGTTCATCCTATATGGGTGTTGTTTAATGGGTTTGGCATCTCCAACATCTACATCATGTGAAGCTATAGTAGTCCTCGGAACGTCTGGAAACAAATCCTTATATTTATAAATTAATTTCTTCATCTGCTGTTTCTGCTCTGGCTGTAAATGTGCTAGTTTCTCATCAATATTTTCCAGAATGGTTGAATTTGGTAACCTGACAGAAACAATGTTGGATGTAGAATGAAATTCAGATGAATCATCTAGCGTGTTCCTAGTTAAATCAAGTTCATTATCATTAACCACAACAGTCACAATATCAGATTGTTTCTCATAATATGGTTTTATCATATTTATATGGCAAAGTTGTGTTGGCTTTCTACAATCTAGAGTTTTTATCACGTAATCCACATCATTGATTTTAGACACAATTTCATAAGGACCATGAAATCTAGCTTGTAAAGGATTCGTTTGCACTGGGAAAAGAACCAGCACCTTATCTCCAGGCTTAAACATCCTCATCCTAGCTTCTTTATCATACCAGGTTTTCATTTTCTCCTGAGCCAATTTAAATTTTCCTTGGCTAAGCTACAAGCTTTATGTAACCTGTACTTAAATTTCAGAACATAGTCCAACAAATTAGTGTGTACTTCCTTACTAATCCACTGTATTTTTAATAAAGCTAAAGGTCCTCTAACTCTGTGCCCAAATACAAGTTCAAATGGACTGAAACCTAAAGATTCTTGTACCGATTCCCTTACTGCAAATAAAAGTAAGCTTATACCCTCATCCCAATCACTTTTATTTTCCGCACAATATGTCCTAATCATATTCTTGAGGGTAGAATGAAACCTCTCCAAGGCACATGGCGATTGCAGATGGTATGCAGATGAAGTAATTTGCTTAGCTCCCAATTTATGAACTATCTGTTGAAACACTCCGGACATAAAATTACTGCCTTGATCAGTTTGTATTTCCTTAGGTAATCCAAAATAAGTGAAGAATTTTATAAGAGCCTTTGTCACAGCTTTAGCTGTTATATTCCTAAGTGGTGCTGCCTCTGGAAACCTAGATGAAATACACATGATAGTCAACAAGTACTGTTAACCAGTTTTTGTCTTTGGTAATGGACCAACACAATCTATAATAACTTTAGGAAACAGTTCACCAAATGCTGGAATAGGTTGTAATGGAGCCACTGGTGTAACCTCATTTGGTTTACCCATAATTTGACAAATATGGCATGTTCTACAAAACATCGCCACTTCTTTTCTTAGACCAGGCCAGTAAAAATGTTTTAAAATCTTGACAACAGTTTTCCTTACCCCTTGATGTTCACCTAAGGGCACATTATGTGCTAAAGTCAAAATCTCATTTCAATAAACTTTAGGGACAACTACCTGGTAAACAATCTTCCATTCATCACTTGCAGGAATTGTAGGTGGTCTCCACTTCCTCATCAACACTCCTTTTTCAAAGTAATATCCTACTGGCACCTTCTCAATTTCACTATCTGGTAGAGCTTGTTCTTATAATTTTATAATCTCAGGGTCCCTACTCTGCTCTGCTATCATCTCCTTCCAAGAAAGAGATAAATCTTCATGGTCAGACTTACTCCAAGAATCTTGTTCAAACAACGAAGGTAAAAAAGTCTCTGACACATCCTCAAAACTCGAATCCTGAGTTGAACAGTCATGAGTAACAACCTCATTCTGTGCATCAATCTTGTTAGCTCTAGTCATAACACAGGAAGAATCTGTGTTTGAATTCATCTGTGGGTCCTTTGACTCCATTGTCAAATGCACTTCAGCAAAAACTTGTCCACCTGCCAAGTCATTACCCAACAATAAAGAAATATCCTTCACAGGTAAGCTACACTGTCATCCTACTTTAACAAGTCCTGTAACTAACCGTGACTTTAAATATACTTTATGCAAATATACAGGCACAAAAGCACTCCCAACACCTCGTATATAATTTACCTCACCAGTATCAGACTCTTCATTAAACTTCAATACACTGTCTAACATCAGTGATTGAGAAGCTCCAGTATCCCTAAGGATTTTTATTGACACCAGAGTAGATCCTTCTTTTAAGGATACAAACCCTTCAGTTATAAAATGATCATATCCCTTTTTAACTTGGTCAGACTCTAACAAAATCTCATTTGTGTTTATCGAACCCTGTAATTTTACAGGTGCTTCAGTATGTTGCACACAAGCATCTGAAACTGCTTCCTTCTCTTTCTTTTTCAATCAGAAACAGTTAGCTATTACATGGCCAGGTTTCTTACAATAGTTACAAATAAGACCAAACTGTCTTTCCTTCACGGGTTTTCCTTCCTCCTTACCTTTCTCATTAACTTCTGATTTAATTTCTAATTTACCTTGCGTCTCTGTGTTATTTTTCCTCCTAAAAATTCTGCCCTGAGGAAATTTATTCTTATGAATTAAAACATACTCATCAGCTAATCTAGCAGAGTCCTGCAATGTATCAGTATCCCTCTCATTTAAGTAGGTCCTTACTTCAGCAGGGATGCTTTTAAATTCCTCCATTAAAATCAGCTCTTTCAATTTATTATAATCCCCATTTACATTTTTAGAGGAAACCCATCTCTCAAAACAAACAGCTTTATCATAGGCAAATTCAACATAAGTTTTTTCCACAGACTTCTTCAAACTTCTGAATCTTTCTTTATACGCTTCTGGGACCAATTCGTATACTTTTAAAATCTGCTGTTTCACAATATCATAATCTAGTGCTTGTGCAGCATTTAAAGTTGTATAAACTTGTTCCGCTTTACCTTTAATTACACTCTGTAACAACACTGACCATTTATCTTTCCGCTACTCTGAAATCTGAGGAATCGTTTCAAAATGTTGGAAATATCTTTTTACTTCTGATTCTCTAAATGGAGGGACCAATTTAATTTCTTGACTAGCAACAAACGGTTTTCTAGAGCCAGAGGACTGACTCTCAGACCTTAATTCTGCCATCGCATATTTAAATTCCCTCTAGTTGCTTTCAGCTTCTAACCTACAACGCTCCAATTCTGCTTTACTTTGTTCCAACTTCATTTGTTCGATTTGCAACTGCGTCTCTAGATTACTTATTGGAAATGACTCTAAAATCAATTCATCAAAATCACCTGAACCTACATAGTGTGACGTGATTTTTCTCTGTATTAGAGCCTTTGATGTAGACCTCGAAATACCTTTAAGTTCCAATCTACTAGCTATCTCAGACACCTCATTTTCTTTCACCTTCGTTAACAACTCCGCATCTGGTAAAGCCAGAAACTCATCAATATTCATTGTTGCCGAATACCACTCACAAGCCAATCAAACAAAAGAATCGAGTATTCCCCTTTTCCAAAACACCAATTCAAAATATAACAAGCATTTAAACTCAAAACTGGTTCATCCCGGATATAGCCCCCGTATTTATGTTACGGATTCAGCAACAATAAGTATATAAGTGAGGCAGGGTTTCTTAAAACAAATAAAACATTTATGAAACACTGAAAAACAAACCCCCAAAAAGTAAACAAACGACCAACGCAACCAGAAATCAGCTGCTGTGCGGCAGCTTAAACAGTTCTTAAAGCGATAAAGCTTAAACAGTTCTTAAAGGAATAAAGCGAAAACAGTTCTTAAAGCGATGTTGCAAAAACAGTTCTTCAAAGTGTACTGCAAAAGTTCAAAATGCTTACAGTCCATTAAAGGAGAGACTTTTTAGACGATTTAAATTCACGTCATGTCGTTGCGGTTCTCAGTCGAACCATACTTTTCCCAGAGAATTTACGAAGATGAAAATGTAACAGCTTAAGGGCACTGACCTTTCCTTGACAAAACTGTACCCAAACCTTCCTGCTATTATTTGCAGAGGTTACCACAGGCACAGCCAACGAATTCCTTCCGAATGAGGATCAAAGAAGGTCAAACCTGTTTCACCGTCAAAATCGACTTTCCTCGATCTTTTAGCTCCCGATCTCCGATCTTCACTCTCCACTGATTTTTAACTGGCAGTATTATAAAGAAACTGCTGGCAATGACCTTTTAAACTTTAGGCATTAAATAAAACTCCACCTTTCAACCAAACTGCATCATAATGTTGGACCACACAGTAGCATGGAGTCAAAATGGCAAATACAGCCATGAACTGCCCCTCCTCACAGGGAGGGGTCCTCCTTTTACACCCTGTAAAAAAAAACAGTCACATGGCCTCTACTGGGGGGAAAATGATGTCACTCCACCATCACAAGACCATTACCAGTATAGCGTCAACACCACTGTCACATGACAAGTGCAAGATACCCATGTGTACGTAATTATCTCTCTCTCTCTCTCTCTCTCTATATATATATATATATATATAATATATCCAATACTTGTGAAATTCCTACAATATCTGATGAAGCATAGGCATACTATAATCACTCTACCTATTAACAACCAAAAAGAACAACCAAACAACCATCATTATCGATGTAAACCGATGCATTTTCCAGGGCAATTCTATAAGTCCACTATGTTTTGTCTAGCTTTAAACTCACTCTCTAACTTACGAAATCAGACATAAATAGGATATTAAATCAGAGACAAACAAACAAATTATATCTTGACACACCCTCTATAAATGGACGGTTTGAAATTTTATGCTCCTTCATCAGTAAAGCTAAAACAATAGTAGAACAATTTTCTAAAGATATAAACATGAACTTTGAACTAGTTACATACAGCATGTTAAACATAAAGGAAGGTGCAATAGAGCTGGTAGAATACAAAATACGTAAAATGGATGAATTTGAAACATTAAGTATCTGGGGAATCAACAAGCAAAGACACTAGATCATAGGGTGATAAAGGAAATAAATACTTTGGACAGAATTTACTTCAAGGCTTAAGAAAATCTGCCAAACAGAGCTCAACAGTAAAAATATAACAAAGGCAGTAAACACTGTTATTTATACCCAGGTTAAGGTATTCTTTTGGCATAATGCAATCCAGTAAGAAGGTGGTACATTCAGATGCAACAGACTCTCAGGGGCAAACCAAAGGTACTTTTTTATTTGCTAGATGTGTTTTTGTGATTGCAAAACCATAGTAGACTCCAAGACCTATATAAGGACCCTCGTCAGACCCCACTTGGAGTACTGTGCTCAGTTCTGGTCGCCTCACTACAGGAAGAATGTGGAAGCCATAGAAAGGGTGCAGATGAGATTTAAAGTCAGATAAAATGTTTAAAGATATATTTTCATCAATGAAAATAGGGTTTAGCAATTCATATGCAATTCTGCTTAGAGGTACACATCACTAAATTTAAATGAAAGCACAACCCAGAAAAATGAAGACTTTATCACTTTCAAAGAAAAGGGTAACCTACAGAAGAGCATGAACATTGATGGAAGAGATCCCCACAATCTGATGTAACATACTGTAAGGTTTCACTGCTAATGTAATGGTTTCTCTGTAATGTTCCACAGCTGAGGGAATGGTTTCTCTGTAGCAGCAATGTTTGGGTTATGACTGGAGATAACGGGGCATGTTAGCCAATGAGCAGGATGTTGTTCTTTCTTGTGCGTCTGGGAGCTGGGAATTTGCATCATTTTTTTTTTTTGGCTGGGTGGAGATGAGGACAGAAGACACAAATGGAGAGAGTTGGTAAACAGCCAAACGGAGTGGACCTGAAGCCAGGGTCTGGAGGTCAGTGACGATTGGAGGAGCTCGACGGTGGATGAACGACTTTATCAGTGAGCTTAACCTTGCGCACTAGACTTGTTTCATGAGAATGGGCCCTTTTCCTTTTTTGTTTTCTTTACTAACGATATAGTCAAATTCAGAATTATAAAGCTTAATTGTTTAATCACATATTGTGTACTATTTGTTATTTCATGGTACTGATTTGTAACAGGGAACACATCATGCAGCATCCACCCAAACGAGATTTCTTAAGTTTGACCGGGCCAGGGGCTATCGTCCCCTACATTAAGCTGCTAGCCAAAGTGAGAGTTACATTGAGAAGACGAGATGTCAACAAAGAAGCATTGAATGCTTGGCTCAGAGTTGGAGGCCCCTTTCTAAAAACAATAAAGGACCAAGTAGTTACCACAAAAAAATCAAAAATACATAATAAAAGACTAGCAAATTAAAAGTGATAAATTCAGAAAATGCCAAGAGAAAGCAGAAACAATCCAACACACTCAGGCTGCTGCAGACACTTAACTCAATCTGATTCCTTTCACAGTCACAATCCAGTGGCAAATATCATTCACCAAAATCTTGCTTTAAAATACAACATAACTTACTATAAATATAAACACAATCCTGTTTTAGAGCCAAAATCCTACAAATTATATTACCCCAATTCATAGATCAATCCATTGGTAGGGGGAGCATCTGAAGTGCAATCTTAGGTGCTACTAGTCCATTAGACATTTGGTGAATAGAGCAAGTTCTCTCTTTTCTGGCACTGTGGTGTATTCTTGCTCAGAATGCCTGGTTCTTCTCAGAAAGGATTGTACCCACGTTCATCCAAAGTGGACAGGATTGACAATGGATCTGATGAACTATATCTGTCCTACTTGGATCTTATTTCAGTGCTTGAACCTTTTTCCATTCTATGGACAGTTTGGCACGGAGCACATACTTCAGCTGGTAATACTGAGACATGCATACTGCTTGCTCCAGATCAGAAAGTTTATCAGGACCTAGAGTAATCTATAGAGATTGCAGGCAGCTTCACTATTACCAATTTCCAACTTACTCCAATTTGGTAGAGGTGAAAATTGTTCAACTGCTTAGAGTAATTGCACAGCTGTAGTGAATTGATACAAAAACCTTTTTTTATTCACCTTATTGTTCAATGTGAGAGAGGAAGAAGTTTTACCAATTCCCTCTAAGTCAGCAGGAACGAACAAAGACAAGTCAATTACAACAAGGCTCAGGAGGGCCAGCAGCGAGTTGGCTGAAGAGGCAGAAAAGGACAGCTTCTGGCTGTGACTGAGGAGAAAGGACAGAAAATGGGGGACCATTGAAAGCTGCAGGGGGTAACAGAGAGATGTCCCTGTCACTGCTCTGCCTCCAGAAGCTGTACCAGGGCTTAGGGAGTGAAACATCAATGAATGGTGGTCCCTGGCTGCTGACCTGCAGTTGACCTAAGGGTATTGTTGGAGGTGCAGCAGGCAGGAATACCAAGAAGGAAATATCTTCCTGTAAACCTCATTGAAGTAGAAAGCGGACAGAATATTTACAGCATTGAGATGGAAAGCACAGACTAGCCAAATGGGGAAAAACTAAACCAATTTGAAACAAAACATTATTAAATGAATTAAAGTTGTTTTTACACTTGACTTCCTGTGCAAATGCCTTGCTTACAACTCTTCTGTACATTTCTCCTAAACTTTAAATTAACATATTAGAAGGTGATATATTCTGAAATCATACAAATAAGGGGATAAAAACTTGTTTTCAAATTATTTAATTTTTACAAGCTTATTCATGATGATAGTTCAGCAATGTGAGGCTTTGAACAGCAAGTCATGAATGTCAAAATGCATTAGTGGAAAAACTAATGAAATTATAATTAGAAGTTTAATAAAATTTGATTCATTTTCATAGGGAAGAGGCTGTGAGACGCAATGTTTAATGCTGAAGTCAGTGGCTTAGTCTATTGTGGGCACTTAATGCCATAAATATAGATTTGACACATACTCAAGTAAAATTATGGAATGATCAAAAAGCTGGAAGAAAAATTTTTGGTTTGTTTAAACCTACAGCTCTCAGATTTTAATTTATAGAGGAATGGCAAATTATAAACTTTGATTTGTTGAAGTTTGACAACTTCCCTCTTTGTACTTACCTTTGTGTAATGTGTTGTTAAAAGCAGGGCTGTGGAACATGTCCAGTTCAAATGACTGGAAGGCAAAAGGGACAGGTGGAGATATCACTAGAGCAGAGGAAATGTCTGGCATAACCTTTTTATTAACATATCATTACATGGACAAAGTGTAACAAACACAAGAAAATCTGCAGATACTGGAAATCTAAGCAACACACACAAAATGCTGGAGGAACTCAGCAGGCCAGGCAGCACCTATGGAAAAGAGTAAAAAGTTGACAATTTGGGCTGTGACCCTTCATCATGGCTTCACATTCAGTGTAAAGGCCTTCTAATTCCTGCTCTAAATGCTACAGAATCTCATTTGATCTTGACGATATTCCTCTTCTCTACCCATCCCCTCTCACATCTTTTCTGCACTAACAACTACATAGCTGTCTCTCTGTGTCAATTCTGATGAAGGGTCTCAGACCTGACTTGTTAGCTGTACCTTTTCCCACAAGTATCGCCTAACTCCAGAGTGTTTCCGGCACCTTCTGTTTTTATTTCATGTTCTAGAAAAGGAGAAAGAAATGGCACCTGAGAATTTTTCATCAAATTCATGACTTTTCAGAGAATACTCAAACAGCCATTAGCATTCCATGAAATAATGTTTTCTTTTGGGTAAATTAATCCAATCTAAATTTTAAGAATTCAGATGAATCACATTTAATGAGGGTTCAGGAAAAAGCATGTACAGGAACACAATATTCTGCGGTTTCTTTTGTAACTCACAGCTTGGCTCATTTTGTCTGGGAAGGCTCACTGAGGTAGCTGAGACTAAGGCTGGATCCTGACACCCAGTGCTCCCTGCCTGGAACTTACATGCTCTCCCTGTGAGCACATGGGTTTCCCTCAGCTGATTCCAGTTCCTCTGATATTCCAGACACAGTGGACTGGTAAGTTAATTAAGCACCCATATTAGCCTTAGTGTGCAGATGAATCAGAGAGTCTGGGGCCCCTTGGAATGAAATGTGGAGATTAAAATTGGATTAGTATAAGATCAAATGGATGCTTGGCGGTCACTCATTCTGCTTCTCCACTTTTGGCTCAATTATCACAGCACATGTTTCTCATGCATCGAACTCTGAATCCCATTCACCAAAGACAAAGCAGGTTGAGGGATTTAGGCCTGGTGTACATTAAATGCACATGTGGAATTTCCTCAGTACAAATTGTCTCCCACAACTCCTCATATTCCTTATACAGAATGTTGGATAAATATTGTTTATTCCTGTTATATAATGGTACTGTAATGATCTTTAAAATGGCATGTGGTTTTTCACGTAAATGCCCCACATTGTGCTAGACAATTTTAAAATCATAATGACATCGGATAATTTTGGATAGCTTTTCTCTTCTACTGTAAAATTGTACAATATATGTAGATCAACAGAAGTGTGATGTTTTCTTGTTAAGAGTAAGGTACAAATTTACTATTTCATCTTGAGTTTCAGAGAACAACAGAACTTAATAATTGAATCAGAAGATTGAAGAAACATTGGTACTGAGTGTGAAAAACGTACAAAGGAATAGGAGGAGGTTAATACCATATTCACAATTCTCTACTGATCAGAAGATTCCAAGCCGATTTGAGCTATTTGCATGGCCTTTCCCCCTAGCTTGTATCCCTTGAAGAAAAAAAAAGATCTGTCTCTGACTCCACAGAAGCGTGGGTACTAAATTCCAAAGATTCACAAATCTATGTAACCAGGAAATTATTTTCAGCCCAGTCAGACAATCAATTCTTTATTCGAAGTTCACAGGTTCAAGTTCAAAATTTGATGTGGCTGTTCTGTTCTTGTTAATTTTTTTTGTATAGGAGGAGGGATTGGAGTTGATGTGCCTGTTCAATTTTTGATCATTTTTTGTGCAGGGAGAGGAAATTAGGTTGTGCTGCCTTTTCTTTCTTGGCTTCTTGTTTATCCAGAGAAGAAGAATTTCAGAGTTGTTTAATTCAGTAATAAATGAACATTTGAAACTTCGAAATTTATTGCCAAATTACATATATATCACCATATACTGCTTTAAGATTCATTTTCTTACAGGCATACATAGTAGAACAGAGAAATACAATGGAATTCGAGGACATGATTTGAGACTTAGGGGGCAAAAGTTTAAGGGTAATACGAGGGGGAATTTCTTTACTCAGAGAGTGGTAGCTGTGTGGAATGAACTTTCAGTAAAAGTAGTAGAGGCAGGTTTGGTACTGTCATTCTCTATGTTTTATTTGCAAGGTTGCACAAACATCTTTTAAACAATAGAGGATTTCAGTTTAGAGTATACTTAAATAGATTTAGAGGGGATCTGAAAAACTTTTTAGTTCATGTAAGTTTGGAAATTGCATTGAACACCTGAGAAGTGATAAAGGTAGGTCCACTGGACAACATTTTATAAATATCTAAACTTGAATCACTTTTTGTTACTCTTTTTTTATTTGCACTATATTTACTTTGTGATTTATAGTTTTGTTTATGCCTTGCACTGTACTCCTACTGCAAAAGAACAAATTTCACAGCATACTGAATAAGTCAGCAATAGTAAACTTCATCCTAATACTGATTCTAAGAGCATAGAAAGCTACAGTCCAAATGCTGATAAATGGGGTTAGTATGGGAACTTAATGGTTGGTACAGGTGTAGAATCACAGAGCCATAGAGTAAAGCAGCATTGAAATAGGCCATTCAGCCCAACTCTTCCATGCTGATTCAGGTGTCTATCAAAGTTATTTTGTATCCCTCTAACCATGAGTTCATGCACCCTTGTTTAATGGTATTGGTCCATGACATAAAAAAAGGTTGGAAACCCCTGCTCTATATATTTCCTAATCATGTGCTTGTCCAAGTGTCATTTAAATGTTATTATTCCTCTCTCTATCAATTCCTCCATACTCTTCCCCCTATACACACCAGCTTCTGAGTGAAGTTGTTGTTCCTCAGTTCTGGCTTAAATATTTTCCCATTTTATTTAAATTTGTGCCCTCTGGCTTTAAGTGCCCATATCCTGGGAAAAGGTTATGTGTGTTCACCCAATTTGTGCCCCTCTTGATTTTATACACCTCTTTAAATTACCCCTCAGCCTCCTATGCTCCTAGCCTGCCCACTCACTCACTATAACTCAGGTCCTTAAGATGGGCAAAAGGGAATAGCCATCTTGAGGTCCTGTAGTCAGACTCTATGACTTTAATATCCCGTTTTTGTTCTTCTTTCTAGCAAAGTGGATATTGCACATTTCCTCTTGTTATACACAATCCCCACTTTTTATTTACTTAACCTAATTATATCTCTTTTAGGCTTTGTGTATATTTGCCTCTTTTGCATCTATCATTGTTTCATCAGAAAAAATGAATACTTTGTTCCTTCATCCAGTTGATAACTGGATTGCAAAAGTTCAACACTGACCTCTGGGACTCCCCTCTGACAAATTAGGCAAATTGAAAATGACTAGATCATTGCTTATTTTGATTTTATAGAATAATCATTTACTTAATATCAGTTGGAAATGCATATAAAGTGCATTCGCTGGATTCCCTTATACAGTCTGATAGCTGTATCCCCAAGAACACTAATAAATGTGCTAACATGGTTTTATATCACACAGTAGCACTCATTTCTGCTATGATGAAGTTCCATGAGAGTTGGTCTTCATTAGCTGAACATCTGCCTAAGCAAGGACCTGGACTCACTGCAACTTGCCTATTGCCACAATAAGACTACAGCGGACGCAGTCTTACTAGCTCTCTACTCAGCCTTGGAATACCTGAACTATAGTTATACATACCTCAGGCTGCTGTTTATTGACTACAGCCAGCATTCAGCACAATCATATCCTTACATCCAATCAACAAGCTCCAACACCTGGGCCTCTGTGCCTCTCTCTGCAACCAGATCCTTGACATCCTCACCGAGAGACCCACAGTCTATGTAGATCGGAAATAACAGTTTCACCTCGTTGACTATCAACACTGGCACATCTCAAGGAAATGTACTTACCCACTGCTCTACTCTCTCTAAGCCCACAAGCGTCTGTCTAGGCACAGTTCAAAGTCCATATGTAAATTTGCTGATAACGTAACTGTTTTTGTAGAATTTCAGGTGATGAGGAGGCATATAGGAGCAAGATAGATTAGCTGATTGAATGGTGTTGTAACAAAATCTTTGCACTCAATTTCAGTAAGGCCAAGGAATTGATTGTGGACTACAGGAAGGGGAAGTTGAGGAAACACACACCAGTCCTCATTGAAGGATTAGAAGTGGAAAAGGGTGAGCAATTTCAAGTTCCTGAGCGTCATCATCTCTGAAAATCTATCCTGGGCTGAAGATATTGATACCATTACAAAGAAAGCATGACAGTGACTATATTTCATTAGGAGTTTGAGGAGACTTGGTTTGTCACCAAAGACACTCGCAAATTTCTACAGATGTACCGTGGAGAGCAATCTGGTTGATTGTATCAGTGTCTGCTATGGAGGTGCCGATGCACAAGGTCGAAAGAGGCTTCAGAGGATTGCATACTCAGCAGGCTCCATCATAAGCATAACCCTCCCCATCATTAAAGATATCTTCAAAACGTGGTACCTAGAGAAGGTCACATTCACCATTAAGTACTCTCGTGATTCAGAAGATGCTCTGTTCTCATTACTACTATCAGTGAGGAGGTACAGGAATCTGAAGATGCAGGCTCACCATTTTAGGGTCAGCTTATTCACCTCAACATCCGATTTCCGGGTGGTCAATGAACTCATGACCACGACCTCTCTATTTTTCTTTTGCACTATTTATTTTACTTTCTATTGTAACTGGTAGCAAATGTTATGTCTTGTACTGTACTGCTGCCACAATACAGCATATTTCATGACATACTTCAGTGATAATAAACTAGATTTGAAATTTCAAAATCTGAATCCAATCTGATACTGATTCTAAAATTTCAGTACCTTCCTGACAATTGATGTTAGGCCAATTGACCTTTAGTTTGTTGTTTTTTCCTTGCCCTCCTTTCCGTTCTGCTGGAGCCTTGCTAGAATTGAGCAAGACTGATCGGTGACAATGACTGCATCTACTCTCTCTGCACATAGAATGCAATCCATCATGTATCTGGGATTCATCAGTTTTTGTTCTCTTAAATTTGCCCAACACTTATTCTGCAGTGAGTTTAATTGTTATAAATTCCTCCATCTTTTTCTATTTGCTGCAATACTTGACCTATATTTGCATCTGCTTTGAAGAGGAATTCAAAATTTTTCTTTAATGCATCTTGACATTCCTTTATTCCGCATTATTAATTCCATCATCTCAACTTCAGAGCAACAAATGGTTATTTTTATTAAGCACTTGTTGAAAGTCTAACACAATATTTCATGCTAGGCTTATTCATGTTTTAATTAAGATGGTTTCTAAAACACCTCTAAACCTCAGATATATGATCATTCCAAGTAATGTTCTGTGCCTTTTCCATCCGTAAATTCTTCAAGGATACATAACTATTTTTAAATTGAGAAACAAAGGTCTGTGGAATGAATAATCATTTAGGATTCTGAATTATATCATAAATTGCCATGATGAATGCTGGCAACAACTGGACCCAGGCTGGAGGAATGGCAGGCTGCTATGTCAAGATGGAAACAAGAAGATATACATAGGAATTTAAACAGAACATTGGTGGCATAAGAGAGTGACATTACATTACAAATCATACTGAACAGAAGCATGCTGAAATAAGCGCAAAATAGGGGTCCACATTAAAAAATCATAAAGCGGAAAAGCCGTGCCAGTCCCAATTAAGTTGTGAAGACTAGACAGAAAGAATGAGGACTTAATGACTCTAATTAAGACAACAATAAGTAAATGCAGGTGGTCGAGAAACCCAGAAGCCCAACACTCTGTGATTCACCACAGAGGCCCATAGGGCTCATGACATAATTGTCTGATTCTGCTCAACCACTGTCCTCAATGTCAATAATCTAGCATCCAAATTCTCCGAAATGCTGCGGCCTGGCATTCGGCTCGTTCATTAGTCTGGAACTTGAGCTCATGGTGCAAGCAGAGCGTGAGAACAGGGCTGAGATCCCGGACTGGGAGTCAGGTACACAGACAGAACCTGGGTTCGGGCCCAGAACACTCAGGATCAGGAATGTTGTTAGATTTGTGACTGATCCCTTTAAACTCATTGGGCTTACCAGAATATTTATTATACAATTATATAATACATAATACATAAATAAGTGTAAAAAATAGTCTGGTTAGTTGCTGTTCGTATAACATCCAGTAACCTGGAAAATCTGCTGGTATGACACTGCCGTATTCCTGAATGTGCCAGATTATCGGTTTCATTCCACACCTCTTCCATAGATAAATGTATTTATTTAAGACTCCACAGCCATTTGTGGCAATGAGTTCCACTGATTCACCACTCTCTAGCTAAAGAAATTCCTCCTCACCTGTGTTCTATATGGCTTGTCTGGGGGCAGTATCTTCTGATCGTAGGCTCCTCCACTATAGGCAATACCCTCTCCCCAAACCAGAGAAAGCCTGCAGATGCTGGATATCAAAGTAATACACACAAAATGCTAAAGGAGCTCAGCAGGCCGGGCAGCATCTATGGAAAAGAGTTAGATATGGCCCTTGTGGCTAAGGGGATCAGGGGTATGGAGACAAAGCAGGTACAGGGTTCTGAGTTGGATGATCAGCCATGATTATACGGAATGGAGGTGCAGGCTCAAAGTGCCGAATGGCCTACTCCTGCACCTATTTTCTATGTTTAAACAGTCGATGTTTCAGACAGAGAACATTCATGATGAGTCTTGATGAAATGTCTCTGCCTGAAATATCGATGGTTTACTCATTTTCATAGATGCTGCCTGGCTGCTGAGTTCCACCAATATCCTCTCCATGTCCACTCTATGTTGTCCTTTCAATATTCAATAGGTTTCAATGAGATCCACCCTTCATTCTTCTAAATTTCATTGAAAACAGGCCCAGAGTCGCCAAGTGCTCCTTACAGCAAACCCTTTCATTCCTAGGACTATCCCTGTGAACCTCCTCCGGACCTTCCCCAATGCCAGTACATCCTTTTTTGAATAAGAGGCCCAAAACCACTCAGAATTCTCCAAGTGTAGTTTAATCAATACCTTATAAACTCTCAGCATTACATCCTTGCTGTTATATTCTAGTCCTCTTGAAATGAATGCTAACATTGTATTTGTCTTCCTTACCACTGACTCAACCTGCAAGCTAACCTTTAGAGAATCCCATAAGAGGACTGCCAAGTCCCCTTGCACCTCTCATTTTTGAATTTGGTGCCATTGTGTATAACATAGAAGTCTGGCAAAGAATACAACAGGATATACAGTAGATCAGGTACAGATATGGGTGCAGAAATCAGCGATGGAGTTTAACCTGGCCAAATGTGAAATATTGCACCTTTGCATGTCAAATGCAAATCATACTGAACATAGTTAAGGGCAAGATCCTTAACAGTGTTGATCCACAGAAGGATCATGAGATCCAAGTTCATCACTCCCAGAAAGTGGCTATTCAGATTGATAGAATGATTAAGAAATGCTTGCCTTGATTAGCCAAGGCATTGAGTTCCAAAGTCAGGAAGACATGTTTCAGATTTATAAAATTCGAGTTAGGCTGCATCCGGAGCATTGCATATAATACTGGTCACCACATTGTAGAAAGGATGTTGCGGTTTCGGAGAGGGTGCAGAAGAGGGTTTACTAGGATATTGCCTGGATTAGAGGGACAGTCACACCAGCCAAGAATAGTGTAGAAATATAGCAATATAAAACATTTATGGTTTTATATTGCTATATTTCTACACTATTCTTGGTTGGTGTGACTGTAATGAAACCCAATTTCCCTCGGGATCAATAAAGTATGTCTGTCTGTCTGTCAAGACTATAAGGAGAGTTTGCACAAACTTGGGTTGTTTTGTCTGGAGCATGGGCGGCTGAGGGGAGATCTGATAGAGGTTTATATGATTGTGAGAGGCATCAAATAGAGTAGACAGACAGCATTTTTTTCCAAGGATTGAAATGTTCAGTGCCCCCAGCGGGCATGCATTGAAGGTGAGGGGGTTAATTCGAAGGAGATGGGAGGGGCAGGCTTTTTATACAAAGAGTGGTAGGTGTCTGTAATGCGCTGCCTGGGGTGGTGGTAGTGGAAGTAACGTTAGAGATGTTTAAGACACATTTGGATAGGCACATGAATGTGATGGAAAATGGAAGGATACGAGTATTGTGCAGGAAGAAAATATTAATTTAGTTTGCCATTCGGTTACTAATTTAATTTTGGTTTGGCACAACACTGTGGACTGAAGGGCCTGTCCTGTGCTTTACAATTCTATGATCAATGTTCTATGTTTCTTCCCAGCCATGGTTACCTCATTCATCCTTTATAATGTTTCTTTGGGATGAATCTACCCTGCACCTTCCAAATTGCTCCCAGAAACTCCATCCATTGAGCAGGCTCGATGGACCAAATGGCCTAATTCTACTCCTGTGTGTTATGTTTTATCCTGCTATCCTCTCTGCTCGTGACACCTTCTAATGAGTTTTGACCAGCAACTTCTGTGTTTCCCTTCACTCCACTGTAATACTTGTACATACGACTTTAGCTTCTCCCTCTCAAACTACAAAGTGAATTCTATCATATTATTATCACTGCCTCTTAAGTGTTCCTTTACCTTCGCCGCTAATCAAATCTGGTCTATTGCACAACACCAAATCCAGAATCTTTTTTTTTCCCCTAGTGAGCTCAACCACAAGTTGCTCTAAAAAACCATCTCGTAGAGATTCTACAAATTCCTTCTCTTGGGTTCTATTACCAATCTAATATTCTCAATCAACTTGCTTATTTAAATCCCTCATGACTATCATAACATTGCCTCTTTTACATGCCTTTTCTATCTCACATTTTAATTTTTACCCATATCCAGGCTACTGTTTGGGACCTGTAAATAACTCCCATTAGGGTCTTTCTACCTTTGCAGTTTCTTAATTCTACCCACTAGGATGTTACATCTTCCGATCTTATATCACCTCTTTCTAAAGATTTGATTTCATGATGTGCCTTATCTTAAAACGTGGGTGATCAAGGTCTTTCCATGATCATGATTATTCTTGGAAATTTTTTCTTCAGAATTAGTTTGCCATCACCTTCTTCTGGGCAGTATCTTTACAAAATGGGTGCCTCAGCCATTATCAATACTCTTCAGAGACTGTCTGCCTAGTATCAGTGGTCGCACAACCAGAGCTTGTGATATGCACAAATTGCTCATACGACCATCGACACCTGGTCCCAAGGCTTCACGTGATCCTAATCGGTGGGGGGGGGGGGGGTGGTTAAGCAGGTACTACACTTTCTCCTAGGGTAACCTGCAGATTAGTGGAGGGAAAGAGGGCCTTACATCTCCTATGGTAGAGATGTATCTCCACCCCACCACTCTAACAGCTTATGCTACCTGCAAGGATATTGATCCTCTCATGTTCAGATGTAAACTATCTTTTTTTGTACAGGTCACACCTTCCCAAGAAGAGTTCCCAATGATCCAGAAACATGAAACCCTGCTGCTACACCAATTTCTCAGCCACGCATTCATCTGCCAAATCATCCTGTTCTTACCCTCATTGGTGCATGGCACAGGCAGTCATCCAGAGATTATTACCCTTACATTTTACCTCCCTCCTTAGTATCCTACATTTCCTTGACAAGATCTTCTTGCTTTTCCAACTGATGTCATTGGTACCAATACGTATATGAACATATATTGTTACCACGTGAACCAAGATACAGTGAAAAGTGAGGCTTTGTATGTTATCCAGTCATATCATTCCATATATACTGTAAGTCCATTGAGATAGTCAGAAGGAAAACAGAACGTAGTATATCGAAGTAATACACAAAATTTTGGAGGAACTCTGCAGGTCGGGCAACATCTATGGAAATAAATAGATAGTCAACAATTCAGACTGAGATGCTTGATCAGGACTGAGAAGGAGGAGGGAAGAAGCCAGAATAAAAAGATGGGGAGAGAGGAAGGAAACTAACTGGAAGGAGATAGGTGAAGCCAGGTGGGTGGGAAAGGTTAAGGATTGGAGAAGAAGGAATCTGATAGAAGAGCAGAGTGGATCAAAGAAGAAAGGGAAGGAGGAAGGGACCCGGGGGAAGTAATAGGCAGATGAAAAGAGGTAAAAGGTCAGAGTGGGGAATAGAGGAGGGGGGAAATTCTTTTATCAGAAAGAGAAATCAATACTTATGCTATCATGTTGGAGGCTGCCCAGACAGAATATAAGGTGTTGCTCCTCCAACCAGAAGGTGTCCTCATCTTGGCATGGGAGGCCATGGGATGACACATCAGAATAGGAATGTAATATATGGTGTTACAGTTACAGAGAAAAGTGCAGAGAAGGTAGACAAATGAAGTGTAAGGGCCATAACAAGTTAGAGTGGGAGATCAAGAGTTCAATTTTTAGTATATTCTGATAACAATAAGTTAGAACCCCTTTTAGATCTCTCCAAGTTTTATATCTACTGCTCAACACAAGGTGGGAAAAGGAGAAGAAAGAAGAGATGGCAAGGGTCAGTGATTGTGTTGGCTGCTTTCCAAACACTGTGGGAAGGGGAAGGAAGACAGGATGGCGGGTTTTTTTGTGTCATGGACTGGACTATATTTACAGCCTTCTGCAATTTCTCGTGGTTTTGGACAGAACAGTTGCTAGCCCAAGTTATGATTCACAGGTAAAGAAGCCCTCCCAACCATTGAGCACATCTACATGAAAGACTAGGAAAACAGCATCCATCATCAGAGATCCACACCACCCAGGTTATGCTCTAATCTCACTACTGCCATCAGGTATAAGGTACACAAGCATCAGGACCTGCACCACCTGACAGTCCAAAGTCCGGCCAACACTAGACACTGAGGGGCTGGGCCCGGTGTAACATCTTTTAAGTAGGAAGTAGGAGCGGTACTAACTTGTCATCAGACTGTGTTTTCTATTCATGGTCTAATGGCTTTAGAGAAAGACATGTCCCAATACATATTATGAGTATCATTTATTTTTAAAATAAACTGTTCTGTCTTCTCTTTTGAAGTCGTCAACTATAGAAACCTGGAGCATGCTGATACATGCAGTTAGTGTAAATCTTTTTTTTAATTGAAAGCAAGACCACAGGACAAACAAGCAGCAGGATTGGCCACCTAAAGCTCAAAGTAAAGCTTCTCATCAGAGTCACCACATGCAACCCCGAGATTCTTCTTCTGCGGGCATACCTAGCAAATCTACGGAACAGTAACGGTAAACAGGATCTGTAAACTGTAAATATCAGGAACTGTAAACAAACTATGCAAATACAGATAATAAATAAATGGCAATATATAATGAGCAAGATAAAAGAGACCTTAAATAAATGTAGTTATCCCCTTTTGTTCAAGAGCCTGATGGTTGAGGGGTATTAACTGTTCTTGAACCTGGTGGTGTGAGTCCCGAGGCTCTTGTACCTTCTACCTGATCACAGGCATGTGAAAAGAGCATGGCCTGGGTGGTGAGAATCTTTGATGATGGATTTGGCCACTCAATTCTGCCCCAATACTTAATATGATTATGAGTGATTTTCTCCAGATCTTGTCTCATTTCCTGAACAAGTTTTCCATAACTCTCCATTTCTGATCCTTATATACCTTGAGTGACCTAAGTTTTATATTCCTCTGGTACAGAGAATTGTTGCCTGCCTTCTGTGTAAACAGAACTTTTAATCCATTTATTGTTCTTTAAAATCTCAGAGATCTCACAAATAGCACTCCCATCCAACTGCGTCTACTATTAACATCATTCAAAGCACAATCCACTTCTTTGCTCACTTCAGCGTGACAAGAAGGGTCAATGAGATAAATTCATACCTCATTGGACCAGCTCAGATACCAAAAAACAAATGTGCTTCTTGCTTATTTGTGGCACCTATTTTCAAATTCTTCAAGTCATAGTGATTTAATATTTAACAGACACTGCTATAGATCATGCCAGCATTGTGGTGATTAATTTATGGCCTTATGTAATGTGTTCTGCTGATATTTGATATACAGCAATGAAATTGCATTAATAATAAACAAGATAACAAGAATGAGAAGAACACTGCGTTATTTAACCTGGCTGTGAAGCAAGCCAGCAATTTCTCATTATCTTGCCTGAACAAAATGGAAGAATAAGCCTTGATCTTCAAGTTTATCTTTTGACTTGGTGACCACAGAAAATAACATAAAGTAAACTTTAGAAGCAAAAACTTCAAGCAACTTCACTTGTATGTCACAAGACTTGATAATAGAACAACCACTTGGAGTGTTTACACAATGGGTATTTATGTTATAGTTTTCAAAGGACAGTAGCATGCTTTTGCAGACTTCTTGAACATTTTATATTCTTTCATGGAATCTGAATATCACTGGCAAACATTTATTGATCATCCCAATTGCCTTTGAGAGTGTATTGTTAAGATATCCCAAATTTCTCCATTCCACATTTCAATATGTGAAAACTTTCTCAAAGAAATTTCATTTGTGTCAAATGAAAGGGTTGAGAAGCAAATGCAATAGATCAGAATTTCCCATTAAAACGTTTGCAAGGTTGATATCAAATACTATTAATTAGGATATTACAGGTCCTATATTTATCATCTTTTTATTTTATTTCTTTTGCACTACCATCTGAAGATGTAGCATCCACCTGTTTACTAATACATAATTATTCCCAGCTCATCCTCACCACCAAATTGACCAATGGATCCATTGTTTTTCCATAATTCATTACTGGATAAACAAAGATTTACCCCAAGTGCCCTATTTAAGTTTGCTAATAACATCACTGTCATTGGCCAAATCAAAGATGGTAACGAATCATGATATAGGAGGGAGACTGAAAATCTAGCTGAGTAATGCCACAACAACAAACTCCCACTCAATGTCAGCAGGAGCAAGGAGCTGATTATTGACATCAGGAGGAGGAAATGGGAGGTCTATGAGCTAGTTCTCAATGGGTGGGGGGGATCAGAGATGGAGAGGGTCAGCAACCTTAAGTTTCTCAGAGTTAACATTTCAGAGGATCTGTCCTGAGCCCAGCACATAAGTGCAATTACAAAGAAAGCACGGCAGCACCTCTACTTCCTTAGAAGTTTGCGAAGATTCGGCATGACATCTAAAACTTCGAAAAACTTCTATAGAGAGTTGATTAACTGATTATATCACAGCCTGGTACGGAAACACCATTGCCCTTGAACAGAAAATCTGACAAAAAGTGGTGGATATGACCCAGTCTATTATGAGTAAAGATCTCCCCATCCTTGTACACATTTGCAGGAAAGCAGCATCCATCATAAAGGATCCCCATTATCGAGATCAGCTCTGTTCTCACTGCTGCCATCAGAAAGAAGTTACAGGAGCCTCAGGACCCTTGCCACCAGACTTAGAAACAGTTATTACTCTCAGTATTCAGGCTCTTGAACCAAAGGGGATAAAGTCACTCAATTTCACTTTCCACATTTCTGAACTGTACCTGCAAACTATGGACTCACTTTCAAGGTCTCTTTATTTCATGTTCTCAATATTTAATTATTTTCTATTATTATTACTATCTTTTTCTCTTTCATAGTTGCAGTGTGTTGTCCTTTGCTCATTGGTTGTTTATCCATTCTGTTGGCTGTAGTCTTTCATTGATTCTATTTTTGTTCTTGGATTTACTGTCTATGCCTGCAAGAAAACAAATCTCAGGTTGTGCGTGTTGACATACAAGCACATTGAAAATAAATCTACTTTTCCATTTGTATGATGTAGCCCTGGGAAAGGTATGCACTCAGGACAACAAACACTTTTCCGGGTTTTAATTCCTGTATCTGTTTTAGATGTTTAAGAGCCAGAAGAGGGTCTTAAAACAAAACAAACAACTTTACAATCAGGTCCTGCCATTACAGTCTCTGTTTAACCTTTGATTCACACACTTGGGTATCAACAGATTGCATATGCAGTATAAAAATACAAAGAAAACTGCACAAGACTAATACAGTACTAATATGGTAGTGGCAATTCTGAAGGAACACAATGCAGACAACATTAGAATCCCCCCAACCCTGTCCCTTATACATAGCAGCGGAAAATGTAAGTGAATACATCTCATACAAGACGTCTACTACTCTTTAGTACATACGTGCTGAACCCTCAAACGCAGTTACATGCACAATCAGTCATGATACAATAAAGTTAGACAAAAGGTACAGTTTGGCACAACTTTTACAAGATATTGCCTGGTAGTTAAATTACAGGAAGACTGACCTACTTGGCTGGTGAGGAACTTTGCAAGCCACGCTGTCCAGCGTCGAGTTCTTTACTCGTGAAAATCTAAAGCATCCACATGTAAAACATGTCAAGTTACTGATATTCCTGATTCGCCAACAAGCATAAATGGATTCACATGGATATCATCAATTAATGCTCACCTTTCCTCGCCATGCTTAGCATCCCTGGGAGGAACTCAATTCCAAAGCCCCACCAGCTCCTGCAGCAGAAAGCAAAATGAGGTCTCCCTGCTATCCCACGTGTGCGTAATGATGTCACCATCTCCACTTAAAGGCACAGACAACTATTCTAGCATTACCCAGATGGATGCCTGAATACACTTTTTAATGATAACGAACAGCTTTCGATGGTCACCCGGTTACATGTACTTTAACTAATTATGCAGAGACTAAAGACCTTGCTTTCAGTGTGCATCACATATTCTGCTCTCCTGGTCATGACATCATTCTTCTCCATATTAAGCAGCTAAAACAGAAGGAACTACACTCAGTGGCCACTTTATTGAAATACCTTTATTATATACGTCCTCTACCTATAGAGTAACCACTAAGTTTATGTTGTGGTCTTCTGCTGCCATAGCATATCCTCTTCAAGGCTTGGTGTGATGTGTGTTCAGAGAAGCTCTTCTGTACATCACTGTTGTAATGCGTTTTCAGTCACTCCAGCCGAAGGAAAAAATTATGTTAATCCCTAGAAGCTTCTACTCCGAGTGTATGAAAACCAGACTCAGGTAAGTGCACCCTTTCCTTTATTCTATTTGCCCATTAGGTAGCTTCTAAATTCATTGCAGAATGTAAATTATTGTCATTATAAAATAAGTACAATATTGTGATGATAGGATGATTTTTTGAAGTTGTGGGTCAACCATACTTTGAAAAGTATAATTGTAATATGCATCTGCTTTTTTTTTCAGATTCTGAATTTTTCAACAAAATTTTGTATTTTTTTAAAAAGAAGAATCTTATATTTATGTTTTTCTTTTTTCTGATCCTTTACATTTCTCAATTTCCCCTTTGTTATCTGAATTGATAGTGAATTTGACCATTCTAACCCAGCTTCATTAACGTTTCCTGTAATGCACAAATTGACACATATGACCAGATCCAAGTCCTTCAATTCCTCCTCAACACCATTTCAAACTCATATGTTTAGCATTTAGTTTGGATAGATACACTTAGATACTTGTCCACACCAATTCTAATTAACCATATAACCATATAACAATCACAGCACGGAAACAGGCCACCTCGGCCCCCCTAGTCCGTGCCAAACTCTTAATCTCACCTAGTCCCACCTACCCTCCACTCAGCCCATAACCCTCCACTCCTTTCCTGTCCATATACCTATCCAATTTTACCTTAAATGACACAACTGAACTGGCCTCTACTACTTCTACAGGAAGCTCATTCCACACAGCTATCACTCTCTGAGTAAAGAAATACCCACTCGTGTTTCCCTTAAACTTCTGCCCCCTAACTCTCAAATCATGTCCTCTCGTTTGAATCTCCCCTACTCTCAATGGAAACAGCCTATTCATGTCAAATCTATCTATCGCTCTCAAAATTTTAAATACCTCAATCAAATCCCCCCTCAGCCTTCTACGCTCCAATGAATAGAGACCTAACTTGTTCAACCTAAGAGACCTAACTTGTTCAACCTGACACCTAACTTGTTCAACCTCTCAATTGATCTCATTATTTACTTAGTAGTAGGTCTAGTTGCAAGTCATCATTTACCAGTTTAAAATCTTTTACTTAAAAATATTACATAATTTATTCTGACACACAGAAATATAAAAAAAGTAAAAATGCAAGTCAGCCATTTTACCTTGGTATTATTCCAATACCAAACAAAGAACAATGAGGACAGAGCAGAGAACATAGAACATTACAGGACTGGAACAGGACCTTAGACTCACAACATTTTGCTGAACTAATTGAACTTCTAATCATATATATAACTAAACTAATCCCTTCTGTCTGCACAATGTCTATATCATTCTCTACACACTTGTGTGCCTATCTAAGAGGCTTACAAACATTTATTTTACTTTATTGTCATCAAACAATTGATACAAGAGCATACAATCATCACAGTGATATTTGATTCTGCGCTTCATGCTCTCTGAAGTACAAATCAAATTAAATATAATAAAAATTTAAATTAGAAATCATAATTAGAAAATAGAACAGGGAAAGTAAGGTAGTGTAAGTCAGGTCTGGATATTTGGAAGGTACGGCCCAGAACAGTTGGAAAGAAGCTGTTCTCAAATCTGGCCATACGAATGTTCATACTCCTGAACAGTCTATTTTGAATCAGTTTATTTGGAACGATGGTATTAAAGGGAGAGCTGTAGTCAACGCAAAGGAGCCTTACATAGGTGTCTTTATTCTCCAGGTGTTCTAAAGAGGAATGTAGTGCTAGCGAGATGGCATCTGCCATTGGCCTGTTGCTCCGGTAGGCGAATTGCAAAGCGTCGAGGTTGACCGGTAGGCTATGGTTGATGTGTGCCATAACCAATCGCTCGAAGCGCTTCATAGCAATTGATGTCAGGTTGGTTGTCATTCAGGCATGCCACCTTGCTTTTCTTCGGCAACAAGATTATCGTTGCCTTCTTAAAACATGAGGGGATCATAGACTGAAGCAGGGAGCAGTTGAAGATGTCAGCTAACACTCCAGCTAGCTCGCTTGCACAGGCCCAGGGAACCCATCCCTGGACCCCATCTGGGCCTGTCACCTTCCTTGGATTTCCTTACATTTCTATTGTATTTGCTCTACCACCACCTCTGACAGTGCATTCCAGGTACCTGTCATTCTCTGTGTAAATATTACCTCATACACCTCCTTTGAACATATCCCCTCTCATTTTAAATGCATGCACTTCTTACGCTTAAATTACTTAGCATGACCTGTTTATAATTTACTATAGTTTCCAAGATTGTCATGTAGGCATAACTCTTAAGACTGGAACTTTTTAAATCGCACAACGTTTTTATGAGCTATGTGACAAAATCTATGTGAAAATGAACCATGCAAAACAGTGCCGCAAATCGTTGTCCCAGTCTCCCAAAGATCTTCTACATTTCATTGACCATCTTGCTACCTCTTCATTAGATCCCCCAATTACCCTCCATCCTTGAAATTTTGTTACTCAACTCCCAAATCACTCCGCATCCCAAATTATCATCCACTAATGCCAATTTCTCACATTTCACTTGGACCTCCTGACTATCCTGAAACATGTTCTCCCTTCCTGAGCCAAACTACTGTCTGCGTATTCTGATCTCCATATCGACCTAGTATAATTTGCACACTACTCTCCAATGATTTCCTTTGCGTTCTTCCTACCGCCAATTTTGTCTTATTCCAAAACCTGAATTATCTCACGTTCCATCTCTCAACTCTGATCTTCTTCCTTCATTGCTCCATCCTTGACCCTCCCACCCTCCAACATCTTCTGATCTTCATGATTCTGTTTGGCAGTAAAACCACCTCATAAAGCTTCTGTCCTGATGCAAAGTTTCAACCCAAAATATCGGCAATTACTTTTCCCTCACAGATGTTGCTTGATCAGCTGAGTTCATCCAACAGGTTGTTTGTTGCACTGCCTGATTTTGATGTTTGGGAATGGATGGCCTGCCCAATGCAACCAACTGAATATAATTAAGTTATTAATACTGGGATTAATGATCTGGCAGAGAACATTGATCGGAGTTGGTTTATCCTTCCAGTGCCTTTGAGTATTTTTGCAGAGGCCTTATTGGTGGTATCTTTCCAGTTGCTTTATAGCAATATGTGTCTCAGAAGCCTATAGGTGTACAGAAAACACAGATATTTTTGTTTTATATCTTCATAGTAAAGATTAGACTTTAAAGATTAGTCTCTAATATTGATATTTCTTGGATATTTAAATATCAAGCAAGTATGAATCTAAGCACATTTGTAATTTTACTTCTGCAAATGTTACTGAACATTTTTGCTTGTCTTCAGAAACTGACTTCAAACAAAATCATTGAGGTAACCTGCAGCTATATAGGCAAACTATTAGCTTACCTCTTTTAATGTTGCTTATGCAAAAGATGATCCAAGATCTTAAAAAAAACTCCCCAGAAAGATGCAAAGCTTCATTAATTCTTTATCATCGTTCTCTGAATCATTTCTGAGTCCATAATGCTGATGATAACATCTGTGCAAACATAAATTCAACATCAACATCAGGGAGTCAGGAGCACTGTCAGTCAAGATATACGAGGTAGATTTAGAATTCTTGTTTAGATGATCTTCTCTGTTAGCAATAGGGTCAAAATTATTTTCTAGTTTGTTCTGTTTTTAGAAGGAATGCATGGTTTAATACAGGGGATATCTTTTCTCAAATCTGATTTAGATTTTTTAGGAAATAGTTAGGAAGGCTGATGGAAGTGTAACTCACATGGACTTTGTTCCAGAGGTGAGGGCACATATGATCCAAGGTCTGTAGGAAAACATAATCAAAAATTGGCTTGATGATGAAACTCAGATGATAGTGGTTGAGGGGTGTTTTTCTGACTGGATAACCATAACCAGTCATGCATTGTAACATGTATGTAACAAAACATTGAATTTCCCTTTAACAGACCATATTCAAATAAACATGCTTTCACAATAACAGTCTATAACTAACTTCAAGACACTGAGGAGTCAGTCTTTCGGGATAGCACCTCTGGATCTGTGGAGTGGTATCAGGTTTGGCCGGTGTCTTGTCAATGAAAACTTTCTCTGTTGCAGGAGTTACGTTGCTGTTACTGACACGATCATCACTGAGAGGTAAGTCTTGTGGCTGCAATACGTCCATCTTGCTGGACGCAATCAACTTAAGCATGCTCTTCAGCTGTGCATCCAGTATTTGGTCCATGTGACATCTCCATGTCTGATCTGGTTCTTCAAGCTTTCCTACCAGGTGTCCACTTGACTTTTCTGTAATCATGCGCTAGGACTTCCTGTCCAACCTCGAAGCTCCTTGCTGATTCACTTGGCAACTGGCTGAACTATTTATTCTGCACTTCCCTCTGAAGATCTAATTTCAGAAGAACTATGTCTATTCTTGAACAGCATTGCCAGTGTTTGATTCATCATCACATGCATGGCGTTCTGATACACAAAAAGTAAAATGTCCACCTTAATCCGTAGAGAAATGTCCTCCTTGTCCAAAGCTTTAATGAACCTCTTGAAGACTTGGATAAACCATTCAGCTAACCCATTCATTGTACAGTGGTCAGGAGCTGACTTGAAATGTTTGATGCAACTTTTCTTCATTAATAGTCCAAAATCTTATGATGTGTTTTGTGGTCCGTTGTCACTCACAAGTTGTTCTGCTAAGCCATTTCTGGAGGAGATAGTCATCAGAATGGAAACAGCCTTTTCTGATGTGATTGATTTTATTGGTATGATCACGCCACTTTGAAAGAGCATCTGCTGCAATCAGAAACATAGAGTCCAAATTTCTTGGAGCCCAGCAAAGTCAATATGTACTCTTTGCCATGGTGAGGTTGGCCACTCCCATGGATGTAACGGTGCTTGTGGAGGTGCATTTTGAACTTTGTGGCATCCCATCCAACTACTGGTCAAGTCTTCAATCTGCTTGTCTATTCCCAGCTGCCACACTTTGCTCCAAACGAGACTCCTCATCTTAACTGTACTCAGGTGACCTTCATACAGAGTTTCTTGCACTCTGCTGCGCAACCTAGAGGGAACCATAACATGAAATTCACACATCAGCGCTCTTTGACATGTTGACAGTGGGTCTTGTCTTGCTGAGGACTCTGGAAAGGTAGGATTACCATGAGTTGACCATCCTTGCATGGTGACATCATAGGCTTTTGTCAATGTCTTGTGATTCCTTGCTTCTCTTTGTATTTCAGAACTTGTTACCGGCAGCTGGTCCACCAATGCTATGTGGAACACCTCTGCTGGGTCACAGACTTTTCCCCTGTCAACAGTGGAGGACATGACAAGCCCTCAGCATTGCTGTGTTGTTTGATATCCTTGAACTCTATCTCATTAGAGTGGGTTCCTAGGAAATGTGCCCAATGTTGCAACTGGGTAGCAGACATCACTGAGATTCCCTTCCTGGGATTGAAAATGGACACGAGAGGCTGGTGGCCTGCCACTGGAGTAAACTATTGTCCATAGAAGTAGTGGTGGAACTTCTTTACTCCCCATACTAAATGAAAGTCCTCTTGGTCAATCTGTGCGTAATTATGTTCTGTGCTTCTCAGTGATCTTGAAACAAATGCCATTGGACATGCAGGTCCAACTTTCAGAGTGTGTGACAAAACAGTACCAATGCTATAAAGGGATACACACTGGCGTTCGGATGGGCAGAGAAGAATCATAATGTGTGAGCAGTTCATCTGATGTTATTACTCTCTTTGTTTCCTTGATTGCTCTTTTACATCTTTCGGACCACTCCCACTTAGCTCCTGTCTGCAACAGTGCACTGAATTGGACAGCATTGCCAGTGTTTGATTTGTCATCGCATGCACTAGAGGTAGTAGTATACAAGGCTCAAGTGTGACCTGAGTTGTAATTCATTTTCCGGTTTGGGTGCCTTCAACTCTGCTTCAATCTTCTATTGTGACTTATATAAGCTCTGCTTGTCAATGACATGTCCACAATATATGATTTCATTCTTGAAAAACTCATATTTGTCTCTCTTTGCATGCAGAACATACTCACTTTGCACGGTAAACACTTTATCAAAGTTCTCGAGGTGCTCTTCATCACTCTTGCCAGTCACAATGACGTCATTAAGGTAACATTGTTTTCCTGGGTATCCTGAAGCATTTGGTCCATTGCCCTTTGCCAAATTGTTGGAGCTGATGTGACACCCAAGATCAGATGATTATACTGGAACAGTCCTTTGTGAGATTGTGAAGAAGTTCCTGCTTGACTACTCAATCTCCAATGGAAGATCGGCTTGTTACAAGTCAATGTTTGAAAACCTCTCCCCACCAGCCAAAGATGGAAAAATGGTTTCTATATGCAGCAAGAGATACTGCATAGTACATAGTACAGAGCTGATGCTCACCCTAAAGTCCCTGATTATGTAAACACATCTGGCCTTCCCTTTCTTGATCAGAAATTCCTCTACTAAGCCTTGGAGAGAATGCCAGATGCCTCAAAGCACTGAAATTCTGCATCCATTTTAGGACATAATGCATAAGGCACTGGACGTGCTTTATGGAATCTTGGTTTTGCTGCTTCATCCAGTTCAATATTGGCCTTCAAACACTGAGTTAACGAATCCCCTTCTCAAACACCTTCTCATTAGCATTCAGCTGCTGTGACAGCCTCTAGTTCATGCTACCGGTTGGCTGCATTTGCCTGTTGGTGACACATTGAGAGCTTTGATTGTGTGCCTAGTTGAATTTTTCTCAACCATTCACATCTGAAAAGTGCTGGCCCTCAACTTTTCAATACATAAAGCTCTAACTGCTGCGTTTGGCCTCCATACCTCACATTGATTTTCAGTTTGCCTTTGGGAGACACTTTTTCAGTGTGTAAGTCTTTAGTATCACTTCTCACCCTTGAATTCTGATCTCTAGTTTTTGTCTCAACCAACCTATTCCTTTTAGTTCAATGACTCCCCTTAGCACTAATCATTGACTGATAACTTAAGCGTGTGCATTGATTTGTTGCGTTCTCTGCATGTTAACTTCTTTTCTGACTATATGCCTTTATTTATTTGGTAAAGAGTTGTATCGGCACAATAAATTGGCGATGAGTACAAACCTAAATATCAGCGAATATCACCATCTGCACCGAGAGTTATGAGATGACAGATATCAGAGGAAGGAAGGGAGACAGCGAGGAGAAAAAGTGACTGAACCAGTGCGGAGAAGACAGTCACAGATGCTAGAAAAGGACACATGAGCAACAGTACACAGTGGGAAACACAAAACTAGCAAAACTAAAGTAAAAATAATGTGACGATGACCTTGGTTGGGAAAGTTGACAAATTTAATAGTGTTAATAAGCACTGGCATTTGTTTATCAAAAGGGTTGAACTGTACTGTAATGCTGACAATGTGCATGAGTTAAAGAAAGTCTCCACACTTCTTAGCTTAATAGGTGCTAGAACATGCAGTTTCTCACACAACTTGGGAACTCCTGCAAAGCCAACAAGCAAGGCGTTTGATGAAATTGTTGTAATTTTGCAAAATCACTTGAGCCCAAAACTAGTAATAGCTGAGAGATTTAGAACACTGCCATGGGTTTTATAAAACTGCATTGATATGCTGTGTCTGAGATAGGTCCTCAGAGACACTGACACACAGGAACTTGAAATTACTCACTCTCACCACTTCTGCTCCCCCAATGAGGACTGGTGTGTGTTTCCTTGTCTTACACTTTTCAAAGTCCACAACCAGCTCTTTGGTCTTACCGACATTGCGTGCAAAGTTGTTGTAGCGACACCACTTTGAGGAAAGGGGTCTGAGTTCATTGACATTATGCCTCAGAAGCTTCTTCAGATGCGTCGATGACACCTTCATAGTGTGGCTTCATGGAATCTAAGAATTCCATGGACTCTAGACAGTTCCACGACTATCTGAACAGTTTGTATCTGAACATTTAATTTACGATGGAGATGGAGAAGAATGGTTAGCTCCCATTCCTGGACATTCTAATACAATGGAAACTGGATGATAGCCTCAGAAGGTATCTACCTATTGACATACACCTCGACAATAACAGCCCCCATTATGCACCCTGATGTAGAGTGGTTCTTTGTACTTTGATAAACCATGCAAGAACTATTTCAGAGAGTCTCCTCAAGGGAATAAAATAATTACGCATGATGTTCCTACAGAATGACTACAAGGTGAAGGACATCAATCAGGTCCTTAAACAGGCTGACAGAAAAACCAGGAAACACAACAATGAGGAGGAACCTGTTGAAACCACCTGTCTTCCCTATATTTCCATGGTTTCTGGAGGGATTGTCAGGAACCTGAACAAATACTGGATTAATACTATCCATAAACCCATAAGGCAGCTCAAATCACAGCTGGGTCAAAGATGAGCTGGGACTCAGGTTGGCTGGAATTTGCAGGAGTTTACATTAGCAGTTGCCATCAGATAGTCTTCAATGGCACAAAAATATTGTGCAATGCCAATGGCTTTTAGAACCATATGGTAAAGGAAGCCATTGAAATAAAACTAGAGGGAAAGAATTTTACCAAAGCTTAATTCTAAGTACCAACTAGAATTTTATTGTTAACAAGATGGGAGAGCGGAAACCTGATTGGATGCAACTAACCGATCAGGAGGGACAGATTACAGTGGGTATAAGTAGGACCGTGCCTAGGCATCAACCTTGATGAAATGAGTTTGTCATTGAAACATTGGTTACAATCAATAACTGTACCCGGCTAGAATCCCAAAAAGAGTTTATTCATCATATATGACAGAAAAGCACTAGATCCTTTTTAAGGTTTGCACCAGTTTGCCACTCTCCCTTTCATCAAAAATCTGGCTTAAATCCACATCGACTGCTGAGTGACCTCTACATTGACTTCCTTGTTACTCATTAAATTCAACCAAATTAGACAGTCAGCCCCCAACAAACGCATGTTGATTTTTCATGAGTAAGATGTGCCTAAATGAAGATTTGCATCTGTTCCGTGGACAGTACAGATAACGACTAGAAGTGCTAGAATCTGATAAGAAAGGAAAGTGATAATGAGAACATTAAAGGAAAAATGAAGGGCCAAAAAAAAATTGGGTGGGTGGGTGGGGGTGGTATCCAATGGGTGAAATGTATAGGTAAGTAGGAGAGGCAGGGGAATGAAAATAGAGGTGAAGTGAAGGAAATTTGGAAAAGGGAACAAAAAAATGGGATGACTAGATGTAGGTTGGAAGGAAAGGGAAGAGAACACAAGAGGTCAGTCTTACATGTAACTGGAAAATTCAATGTTCATACCATTGGCTAGTTGACTATGAGGTACTATGAGGTGCTATGAAGCAGAATGTGAGATGTTGTTCTTCTAGTTTGCATTGGGCATCACCTTGGCAGTGGCAAAGGCCAAGGGAAGGCATCATTGTGGGAAGGGGAGTTAAAATGGCATTGGCGTGCATCCAGTAATTTTGGAGATTGTTGCGCAACATACTAAGACTCAGAAGGAATACCAGGCTTTGCAGATAAATTCCAAGCCTTCATTTGCAGGTTTCTTGTCATTATCATGCTCTCCTTGTGATCTCCACTTACAGACTACTATGCAAAATCATTATGTTTAATTACATGTTATCACTTAAAAGCATTCTATTTGATTTGCGTAATTTCACTACTTATAATTTACATGACACACAGTTCTTGATATAATTCAATTACCAGCCATTAGTAAAATGAGCTTAAAAAACAAAGATTAACTGTTATTAATTGAAATTAATAATTGTGATTTTCACTGAATCTCTCCATGTGTATTGAGTGCTTTTGCCATAATACTGTTCATTACAATAACCCATCTTTCATTGTTCATGGGATATCAACAACATTTGTGCTGTTTTGTGGGGAAACGTTGGAGCTATTTGTATTTTCATAGTATCTGCATTTTTTCACCTTAATTGGATGTATTCCTCATTAAGTGAAAACAAAAGGGTTCTTACATTAGCTACTGGAATCCCGCTGTTAGGGAGTAACAACTCAAAGCAAAGTACTCCTTGATCAAAAAAGGATGAAAGGTGTGTTTTGAGGTCAAAGGATATTCCTTCTTGATGCTTTATTAGGGATTGAATTCTACATTTGCAAGGCATCTGGGACCACCAAGGATGCCTGGCAAATTTTACACTAAGAAAAATTTGCCCCATAGTAATAGAGTTCTTATGAGGTTTATGTTGGTGGTTTGAGTTTCCTTCCAGCAGAATTTACTTCAGACCAGTGTAGGTAGCACAAGCAATGAAGAATGCTTCACTGAAGATTACATTGTGTAAATCATTTCTGTGACAATATAAGGGCAAGAAGATGGCCCAATCCACAAATTTGCTGCTTTATCCCCATCAACGGCTTACCAGCCCATACCCTCACCAATCACCTGATTGAGAATTTCTGATAATTACCCTCACTGATTGGCCCTTGAAGTAACTGCAACTGCTGGCCAATATCTTTAAAGATCTTGGAATGGGTTTGTGACAGTCACTAGAACCAGCAGATCTTAACTAAAAAAGCAATACGGAGAGAAAAAATCAGGTATGAGCTCGTTCTAGCCAGGAATATAAAAGAGGATAGCAAAAGCATTTTTAGCTATGTGAAGAGAAAGAAGATAGTTAAGAACAATGTTGGCCCCTTGAAGAATGAATTGGGAGAAATTGTTATGGGAAACAGGGAAACGGCAACAGAATTTAATGCGTACATTAGATCTGTCTTCACCAGGGAGGACACAAGCAATCTCCCAGATGTATGGATGGGCCAGGGTCATAAGATATCAGAGGAATTGAAACAGATTGGCATTAGGAAAGAAACTGTGATGAGTAGACTGATAGGACTGAAGGCTAATAAATCCCCGGGTCCAGATGGTCTGCATCCGAGGGTTCTAAAAGAGGTGGCTCAGGAAATTGCGGATGCATTGGTAATCATTTTCCAATGTTCCTTAGATTCAGGATCAGTTCCTGAAGATTGGAGAGTGGCTAATGTTATCCCACTTTTCAAGAAGGGAGGGAAGGAGAAAACGGAGAACTATCGCCCTGTTAGCCTAACGTCAGTCGTGGGGAAGATGCTTGAGTCCATTATTAAGGACGAAATAGTGGCATATCCTGATGGCAGTAATAGGATTAGGCCGAGCCAGCATGGATTTACCAAGGGCAAATCATGCTTGACTAATCTGTTGGAGTTTTTTGAGGGTGTAACAAGGATGTTAGACGAGGGTAAGCCAGTGGATGTAGTGTACCTAGATTTTCAGAAGGCATTCGATAAAGTGCCACATAGGAGATTGGTGAGTAAAATCTGAGCTCATGGCATTGGGGGCAGGGTTTCAACATGGATAGAAAACTGGTTGGCAGATAGAAAGCAAAGGGTAGCAGTGAATGGGTGTTTCTCGGACTGGCTGGAGGTGACTAGTGGGGTACCACAGGGCTCTGTATTGGGACCACAGCTCTTTACGATTTATGTCAACGATTTAAATGAGGGCATTGAAAACTATATCAGCAAGTTTGCTGATGATACTAAACTGGGTGGCCTTGTGACATGCGAAGAGGACGTTAGGAGAATACAGGGAGACTTAGATAGGCTGGGTGAGTGGGCAGATACTTGGCAGATGTCATTCAATGTGAATAAATGTGAAGCTATCCACTTTGGAAGCAGGAACAAGAGGGCAGAGTATTGTCTGAACGGTGTAGAGTTAGGTAAGGGAGAAATGCAAAGAGACCTAGGAGTCCTAGTTCATCAGTCAATGAAGGTGAATGAGCAAGTGCAACAGGCAGTGAAGAAGGCAAATGGAATGTTGGCCTTTATTACAAGGGGAATTGAGTACAAGAGCAAGGATGTCCTTTTGCATTTGTACAGGGCCCTGGTGAGACCACACCTGGAGTATTGTGTACAGTGTTGGTCTCCAGGTTTAAGGAAGGACATTCTGGCAATTGAGGAAGTGCAGCATAGATTCACTAGGTTGATTCCTGGGATGGCAGGGCTGTCTTACGCAGAGAGATTGGAGAGATTGGGCTTGTACACACTGGAATTGAGGAGATTGAGAGGGGATCTGATTGAAACGTTTAAGATAATTAAAGGATTTGATAGGATTGAGGCAGGAAATATGTTCCAGATGTTGGGAGAGTCCAGTACCAGAGGGCATGGATTCAGAATAAGAGGGCAGTTATTTAAAACAGAGTTGAGGAAAAACTTCTTCTCCCAGAGAGTTGTGGAGGTGTGGAATGCACTGCCTTGGAAGACGGTGGAGGTCAATTCTCTGGATGCTTTCAAGAAGGAGCTAAATAGATATCTGATGGATAGGGGAATCAAGGGATATGGGGACAAGGCAGGGACTGGGTATTGATAGTGAATGATCAGCCATGATCTCAGAATGGCGGTGCAGACTCAAGGGGCCAAATGGTCTACTTCTGCACCTATTGTCTATTGTAATTGTTTTCTCCATTTGCATAGAAGGCTGAAGTGTGATTTAATCAAGTTAAAGATAAAAATTAGTTTTATTTCTCACACGTATGTTGAAACATCAAAACAGAAAATGAAATGTGTCATTTGCCCCCAAACAAAGCCCTGGGATATGCTGGGACAGCCAGTAAGTGTGCTCACATTCACATGCCAAACTAGCATGCCCACAACATACTAACCATAACCTGTACATCTTTAGAATGTGCAAGGAAACCTATGCAATCATGCTGAAAATTGTATGAACTCCTTACAGGTAGAAACAGGAACTGAACCCTGACTTTTGATCATTAGCACTGGATTTGTTTCTCTGCTTGAGCTGTCTGAGAATTTTATTATTCCAAAATTAAACTTTAATCACAATTTCAAAAAAAATACACAAGGAAAAAATAGTGTCAAAAACACATTCATTGTTGGTACATTCAGTACTGCGAACCTTAAACAGAAAACAAACACTTGCAGACATTGCACCATTGCCTCTCATGTGACCGCTTGAGGTGCTACACCCTTGTTCGAGGTACTCCCTTATTCTACCCCTCTATGTGTAGGACTGGAAGAAGTCTATACTGTGTACCAAGCTTCAGCATATCATCTTCCATCAGATTCCATCTTCTCCAGCTCATGACCCTCCCACCCACTTGGCTTCACCTATCACCGTCCAGCTAGACCCCTTCCTCTCCTTCCACTTTTTATTCTGCTGTCTTCCCCTTTCTTGTCAGCCCTGAAGAATGATCTTGACCTGAATCATTAACTGTTTATTCATTTTCATAGATGTGGCCTGACCTGCTGAGTTTCTTCAGCATTTTGTGTGCATTGATTTGGATATCCAGGATGTGCAGGGTTTTTTAATGTTTATGATTTGCTTCAGCATGTACACCTGTAGCGTCCACATTTTCAGTCAATAGAATTCCCTTGCAAACATCTCACTGTACTAGAAGACAAGCACATTTCAGGCAGACCAAGGAGCCTTATCGTTGCTTTTGTTGTTATAGTTTTACACTTCCAGTACTTGGAGTATTTTTTTTTTATTTCTATGCTTGTTGGTGTGGTCTTTCATTGACTCCATTACAGTTATTATTCTATTACAGACTTATTGAGTATGTCTGCAAGAAGATGAATCTCAGGGTTGTATATGGTGACATATATGTACCTTGATAATAAATTTACTTTGAAATGCATTGGGAGTCCTGTTTCCTGTGCTGCTTCTAGTCACGAAGAGCTTGTTTTCCAAGTTCCTTTCACTCAATGAACATTTGCTCTCCCACCTCTAGAGTTTTTAATCTCCAACTTGCAAGAAACTTGTAGGCATTATATTTGTGTTTTACTACTATGCCCTTTGTCTGTGCTAAACATCTTCAATTTGTTTTTTTTCTAAAGATCAGTGTCAAGACTTCCTTTCTTTTTCCCTCAACAGTCCTAAGTTCTGATGCTTGAATCCTCCTCTCATGACCTTAGGGTGGTAATATAATCTGTCTCATATCATTGAATGAAAATACATCCTCAAACCTCACCCCATCAGAAACACCCTCACTGTTAGTTTGTGTCACAGAAGGGTATGTACTGAATTGTTATCAGACATTTCTCATCATAAAAAAAATCCTTCCACTGTAGTTTATCTCATCGCTGCCTAATCATGGTCTGCTGAGGACAAGGCTCTATGTTATCACCAGAAGTGCTAACTCTACAGATGAAACTAACGCATTGACTGTCCATTTACTTCCATTAATGCTGCCTGGCCCATAGAGTTTCTTTAGTGCTTTGAATGTTGTCATTCTAACATTTAGGGTATGCTGCTGGAAAATTCATTCTCCAGAAACATGTTTTGAAAATCCACATATCTATCTTGCACAGGATTCAATTTGGCTCTGCTCTTTTCAATATCGTAGTTGTGTTTATCAGACATAACTACATTTTGCAATGATTTGATGTCTGTCCTAATCCTGCTGACTAAGCTATTCACCGTTATCATGGGCCCTTCAACAATGAGGGAAAACTGATACTCAGGTGTCATTTACATTTTGTACTTCTCTCATTTTCCACAACTTCTTCGAGAGTCTGCCACTCATCCACACACAAGACGCAATTCCTTGCAGCCAATAAACCTAATAATCGACCCGTCTTTTCAATATTGTATAAACTGCATCTTCACAACACACAAGGTCAGAATTGAACCTAGACCGCTGAAACTGTGGGGCTGTGATATTGCTAGATTTGGCACTGTGCTGCCAGCAATATAAATCCTTGGGTCTCTTCTTGTTTTGTTTTCTGTTTAGCTCTAGTTTTGTTTCTTATATGTCATCACCTTCTTCCTGACCTTTTTCCCATTTTCAAAAGATCATAAGATTAAGGAAAACATGAGGCCATTTGGCCCATCAAGTCTGCTCCATCAGTTCATCATGGCTGCTCCATTTCCCTCTCAGCCTCAGTGTCCTGCCTTCTCCCTGTATCCCTTCATGCCCTGACTATCACTCTCTGCCTTAAATATAACCAATGGCTTGGCCTCCACAACCACCTGTGGCAATGAATTCTACAGATTCATTGCCCTTTGGTGAAAGAAAGTCCTCCTCATCTCCATTCTACATGTATGTCCTTCTATTCTGAGGCTGTGACCTCAGGCCTTAAACTCCCCCCACCATAGGAAACAGGATCTCCCAATCAAATCTATTGAGGCTTTTTCTTTCGGTCTCTATTTTCACTTCATATTCTTTTTTTCTTTTGCCCTGGATTTCTGTTTAAGATTCTTCTTCCACATCATTCAGGTAGTTTTCCCAGCTAACAGGTGATGTTTACAGTCTTGAACAAGACAAATGAAATGTAATCACTTCCTCAGTCTCCAGGGTGAGCCTTGTGACAAGCTGTAGTTCTTCCCTCTACGTGCTGAATTTTCAAACCCCAAAAAATATTTTTTTTCTGTGCGACAGTTCTGTTCAACTTTACAGATCTGTTGAAGCTTACAGTACATGTAATATTTTCTGAATGTAGCTTATGGAAGATGAATTACCATTTTTCTGTATCAGGCTAACAAAAACCACACATTGCTGGTGCAAGTGAACATGCAGCATACAAGAAAATTCCTAGAACCATGAACCATTTTGTATACAGACACTGTGGACCTTGATCCTACTTATGAGCTGATGCAGGCCAAACTTAAGACCACAAGCTATGAATTTCACCATGTAGCCAATCAGTGATGAGATGTCCTCCCCACGTCACAGTTGAGATTCCAAAATGAAGTCCCATCAACTGATTGAAAAGTATATAAAGGCCAAGCATCCGGATGATGCACCAGATTCATCAGTGACCCAATGATGTCTCATCGCGAGGAGGCAAAATGTTTGCAAGTAAATTGGCAAGATCTGAGAGCAACTCAACCCAAGCTGAGATTACGAGAGGCATTGATAGGGTATACAGAGAGTATCTATTTCCCTGGGTTGAAATGTCTAATACCGGAGGACATGCAGTGAAGGTTAGAGGGGGATGTGAGGTGTAAGCGCTTTTTTTTTTAACTAGTCTGAGTCATGAATGTCTGAAATGTACTGCCTGGTATGGTGGTAGAGACAAATACATTAGAGGTTTTAAGAGGTGTTTGGATCTCCACATGGATATCAGGAGGGTGGAGGGATTTGGACATGATGAGGTAGGAGGGATTAGTGTTTGGGTGTTTTTGATTTACTGTTTAGCTGGTTCCGCACAACATTTTGGGCCAAATGGCCTTTTCTTGTGGTGTGCTGTTCTATGTTATTCAAAATCCACACCTCTTTTTCCAGAATAACAAAAAACTTTGAGCAAGAGCTAATTGGCTAGAGGAACTCAACAGTTCAAACAGCATCTGTGCTAGAAAAGGATTGGTTGTTCTTGACATTCAAAACGGAGTAGCAGGGCGAGTCTCACCGATGCAGCCTGACCTGCTGAGTTCCTCCAGCAGACTAGTTGTTGCTACAGATTCCAGCATCTGCAGTCTCTTGTGGGGTCATAGATACAGTACAGAAACAAGCCCTTCATCCCATCCAGTACACATCGCCCTGTTTATCAGCCTGGTGGCATCTATCCACACCTGGATTATACCCTCCATAAGTCTCTTCCATGCACCTGTTAGACTTCTCTTAAATGTTGCATTTGAACCTGCATCCACCACTTCCACTGGGAGCTCCTTCCACATTCTCACAACTCTTGGACTGAAGTAGTTCCCTTTCAAGTTCCCCTTAAATATTTCACCTTTCACCCTAAACCTATAGTTCGAGTCTCACACAACCTCTAGAGAAACAGCCTGCATGTATTTACCATATCTAAACTATTCAGAATTTTGTGAACCTCTAAGAACTTACCTCATTCTTCTTGTGTACTCAAGGAAATAAATTAGCTTGTCTTCTGCCTGAAGAATGCTGGGATGGCTCTGTAATTCTCTATTTCCTAATCCCACACTGCTTAACCTCCTCCTGAGGCCTCTCCTCAGTATTAAAGTCATCTTCATTCTCTCAGCCTTTGTAGAAGCTGAAACCAGTAAGGGAATCAGAGGCTCTGTCATAGACGAGGCAGGAGGCAGTTGAGGGAGCAAGTAGGCATATAGCTTATGAGGTGGTCCTCTCCCTTCTGAGATCTGTGCAGGGCTTTCTGCACTCTGCTGACGTATGCCTTTGAAATTCTCAATTTCATCCTAAATATTCCTCCTTTACTTGGTCATCTAGGGAAGTTTTGAACATACCCATGAATCTTTTTCTCTGTCAGCCTGGTAATCTGCTTCCATGCTAGGGATCCGGCATCAGCAGATGACATGGCCTATCCAACTGTAATCACACTATTTTCAGAGCAAACGATAACAACTCTCTTTGCCATCTGGAATTGCTTGACAACAGAGAAATTTAAAGTAGATCTGAGGGGTAGGATTTTTCACAGACAGGATGGTGGTTATCTAGAAAAAGCTACCAGAAGTGATATTAGAGGCTAATCAAATTGCAGATCCGATCACTCTTTTTCTAAACTTATGTACCACATTCAATATTCACAATGTGGACTCCTCTACACTGGAGGAACCATATGCAGACTGGGCAATTGTATTGGAGAGTGCCTATATTCTGTCCACTGAGCTTCTGTTTGCGTAATTCACTATTCTGCTCCCACTCTGACCACAGATCCAACACAATTACAATGAGATCTAATGAAGACTTGAGGAATAACATCTCACCTTTCACCTGGGCATGTTACAGCCTTCAGGACTCGATACCAAAGCATCCAAGTTGAAGGGACTCCCTCTTACTTTCAGTTTGTATCAGAACTGGCCCTTTTTGGCAGGTCACCATTTTAGCACAGACTTGATTCTCTATTGGTAATATTTTGGACTGTTTGGAATGTACCAAATCCATGCTTTGTCAACACGTTCTAACAACAAAGAAGGATAATCTGCCCCTAACTACTGTTCTAATTGCTACATTAATTAATTTGGTCTCACCCTTTCAGTGATTTCTCTTATGTTCTTACCCATTCCTCCTCCAGCTTCTCTGATAAAAATAAACTTATTTTCTCTCTTTCCTTGTTCTGATCAAGACTATCAGAACTGAAATAGTAATCATTTCTTTTTTCACAGATGCAGTCTGACTTGGTGAGTGTTCTTTGAATCAAGGAAACATCAAATGGTTCACCAGTGATGCCAGATATTTAATGAAAATGCATCATTGAAGCACTAAAGCCCTGAGACAAGAGCTTGGTTGCTTTGACTTTGAGGAACAAGTCACCTTGAGCGTCATTGAATGTACAATCAGACTCATGTCAGTTTGGATCAAGTCAAATTACATTAAGGTTGAAGTTACAGGGCAAATCAAAAGATTTTGAATGAAGTTCAGCAGAACTGCTTTGAAGTTGGTATTAGTTTGAAGAGTGAATCCATCCTTCTTGATGATCCCCTTACACCCTTGACCTTCAAACACTCTTTACAAATACATCAATAAACTTTGTTTCATGCTTTGTTTGTCCTGGTAGCAAAGTCTGCCAATCTTTTCTTCCACTCATCAATAACAGTTCTGTCAACCAACCTCTTTATTGATAAGATGCTTCATTGGCTTTCATGATGAATAAGACTTAATTGCGATTTACAGAAACCTTGAGTATGGATGTGGAGTAATGGGGTTCAAGGCTCATTGTCAGTAAGAAAGAGCACCACAGTGAACCAACCGTTAAAACACCATTATTTACTTCTAAGTAATGATGCATATAGTATTCAATTCAACATGCATTTTTCAAGCTCTTTACATCCTTTGTCTTCAAGTAATGTTCCATCCCAAGCTATGATCCATAAACAATAATAACTTTACACCAACTGATGATGTGAGCAAGCTCCTTAGTAATGCCTTTTATTATAGTTTAATGTGAATTTTGATCATCTCAATTCCGAGTAACTAAAGTAACAGAAGTTGGCTACTCACAAGAGCACAAGGAAAGTAGAAAACAGGAGGAGGAGTAAATAGTAATTGATAATTGGTTTATTATAATCACACATATTGAGATGTGAAAATCTTTGCTTTGCATGCCATCTACACAGATCATTTCAAAACACTAGGTATATTGAGGCAGTATGAAAGGAAAAACAATAACAGGATGCAGAATATAGAATGGCAGTTACAGAGAAAGTGCAGTCAAGGTAGACAGTAATGTGTAAGGGCCACGATGAGGTATATAGTGAGGTCAAGAGTTCATCTTTAATGAACAAGAGATCCATTCATGAATCTTATGACGGAAGCTATCCTTGAGGTCAGAGATCCATTTTCTCATACTTTTATATCTTCTGCTTGATGGAAGGAGGATTGACCAGAGTGAGAGGGGTATTTGATTATATACTGGGGCAAAATGGTAGCACAATGCTTTACAGAACAGGAGATCTGAGTTCAATTCCTGCTGCTGCCTATAAAGAGTTTACACGTTCTCCCCACGATCACACCTGTTTCTTTCAGGTGCTCCAGTTTCCTCCCACAGCCCAAAGATGTACGAGTTAGTAGGTTCATTGGTCATTGTAAATTGTCCTGTGAGCAGGGGATTGCAGAGTGCTGTGGCTCGAAGGGCCTATTCTGCACTATATCTCAATAAATAAATATCAGCTGCTTTCCATCAGGGCCCTCAAGACTGTCTGGCCATCCAGTACATTTATGTCTGATCTGTAAAAGATCTAAAATGCTCTTCTGTGTCAGTTCCCCAGAATCATCAATTTCTCAAACTTTCAATTATTTATCTACCTTCCCTTTAAACGTCTCCAACTATTGATGCTTCAGGCTGAGACCCTTCATCAAGACTGGACTGTTTACTATTTTCCATAGATACTGCTAGGCCTGCTGATCTCTTCCAGCATTTTGTGTGTATTGTTAAGACTAATGGAAGCTGCTCTACTGAAATTATGGTGTACAATTAAAGACATTGGCTCTCGTGTTTTATATTCTCTCAGGTGTCTACTTGGCTCGGTGATTTCACTGACAATTTCTCAGTCAACATTAATAAAACACATTTTTGTGCATTTCAGTACTGTATTGATTGTGGGGCTTCATCAACAAATAAGCTCCTCTATTTCCATGCAGAATAACCAGTTTCATCGATTGCGAATGTCGTGAAATGTGCTAGGCTAATACAAGCTCTTTCTTCCTTGGGTTTCCTTCATGAAATCCAGTTCCCTCGCATATTCCAAAGACGTGTTGGTTGGTGGAATAATAGCATCTGTAAATTACCCCTAATGTACAGTGAAAGTTGATGGAATAGTGAAAGAATATGCCCATGAGTCCTTAAAATGTAGGCGTAGATTTAAGCCATATCCACCCATCATTTGATGGTCAGTGCTAACTGAATGGGTGTATTGGCCGTCTTCCATGGTTCATGAAGATGACTTACACTGTGCCAAAATGATCTATTTTATTAAGCATGACTGTATTCCATGAGGCATTACAGGAGCCATGGCTGGAGAAAATACTCCTCAGAAAGGGATTTTTGAGTGCTCTATAAGCAAATACAGCCATGGAGCAGAATCTGGGCTATCGCCTATCATATTCCCATGAGAGTAAAGGTGAAAAACTTTGCATGAGAGGCAATTAAGTTTTGGCATCATCATGGGATGATGAGAGGTAGGCAGAATAGTTGCAAATACAAAAAGACAAATAGCTATAAATGATTAATTGAATGGTTAATTATTTTTCAGATTGTTAAGTGGAGAAATATGAGTGGATGACTGAGTGGGATTTGTTTTAACTGCTATATTCCCTTACTGGCATAGCAGGTCAGTGAAATGGAGTGATGGAGCAGCAAGTTGTTTCTTCATCCATATGGCAAGTTTGAGGAGATGAAAATGAGTACAAGTGCAAAAGGCAGAAGTTGATCCTTGGTGGTTTATGCTAAACATAAAATTTAATAGTAGCTCTAATTTGTATTGCATCTCTGAAGTCCAGTCCCATTAAAATCATAATTATTTCAACTGCAACTTCAACTTCCCCTCCACACCCACATTTATGGCTTCAGTATTTTCTTCTTCAATCACCTGGAACCCAATTCCTTATCCTTTGCACGTTCCTTCAGCACAAAATCCCTGCCACTGTTAATCATCTGCTTATTAGTCACATCACTATCTTTGTTCCCAATAAAACCTACACTATCTCCCATCCCTGTTGTTCTTTACTGTGGAGCCTGTTTAACAACATTTAGCTTTACTGGGTCTTTTTCACTGTCGCAGATTCCCACTGTTCCAGACTAGTCTTACTCAACAATAACCTCAATCTTTTTCCTTTACTGTTAATGTTTGTCTACAGCCTGAACAACCTCTTTTCTCTCTCCATCCTCATCAATTAAGTTTTTGTAGGGGGGAGGTCTTTAGATTTCTGAATCATTGGGCTCTCTACCAGAGAAGGAAGGACCTGTACAGAAGAGATGGTTTGCACCTAAACTGGAGAGGAACTAATATCCTATGGGGAAGGTGTGATATTACTGCATGGGGGGAGGAGGGGATTAAATTAGATTTGCAGGGGGAAGAGAACCAATGAGCTAGAACCAATAGAGGAATGGTTGTGGAGATTGATGTTATTAAAGGTTTCAGACAAAGTCATGAAACAAAAGGTTGAGCATGATGGGACCAATGTTCTGAGTTGCATGTATTTTAATGCAAGTATTTTAGGAAAAGCAGATGAGCTTAGAACATAGATCAACACATGGAATTATGACATTGTAGTCATTAATGAGAATTGGTTGCAGGATCAGCAGGACAGGCAGCTCAATATTTCGAGGTTCTGTTGTTCCTGATGAGATAGAGCAGGAGGGATTAAAGGAGCAGGGGAGGAGTTACTAGCCAGGGAAAATATCACAGCAGTGCTCAGTCAAAACAGAGTGAACTCATGGAATGAGGCTTTAAGGGTGGAACTGAAGAATAAGAAGGCTATGACTACATTAATGGGGCTATATCATACATCACCAAACACTGTGGGATTTAGGTCAAAACTGGAGAAATTGCAAACTATTTCAAGAAACATAAGGTAATGACAGTAGGTGATTTTAACTTTCCACATACAGTATTCACTGGGAATCCCGTACTGCAAAAGGACTAGATGGGATAGAGCTTGTCAAATGTGTTCAGGAAAGTTTCCTTAATTAGTGCATAGAAGTCCCAATGAAGGAGTGTGCAATATTTGATCCCCTACTTGGGAATGATACAGTGCAGGTGCCAGAAATTTAACAGTGCAGTGGCCCAGAGATTTTTAAATCATCCTTAGCAACAAGTGAGGTACCTGGGGTTTAGAGAATAGCTAATGGTCATCTGTTTAAGAAAGGATCTAAGAAAAAACCCAGAACTTATAGGCTGGTGAGCTGGACATTGGTAAAGGAAAAGCTATTGGATATTATTCTAAGAGACCAGATATGAGTATTTGAATTAGGGATAGTCAGCATGGCTTTGGGCATGGTAGGTCATGTCTAACCATCTTAGAGTTTTTTTTTGAGGAAGTTACCAGGGAAATTGATGAAAGAAAGGAAATGGATGTTGTCTACATGGACTTCAGCAAGGCATTTAACAAAGTCTCAAATGGAGGTTGATCAAGAAGGTTCAGTTGCTTGGCATTCAAGATGGTGTAGTAAATTGGATTCGACAATGTCTTTGCAGTAAAAGCCAGAGCGTGATCATAGTGAGTTGCCTCTCTGACTGGAAGCCTGTGTCTAGTGGAGTGCTACAAGGACTAATATTGTGTCTGGATGAAAGTGTGTCTGTAGGTTGTGGGAACATTTCAATGATGGAGCTAGTGAAGTTAAGTGAAGTTATCCTTTGTTTTAAGAGCCTGATGGTTGAGAAGAAATAGCTATCTCTGAACCTGATGGTGTGAGTCCTGAAGGTCCTGTACCACCTTCTTGATGGCAGTTGTGAGAAGAGAGCATGACTTGGGTGTTGGGGTCCTCTGAAGATGGATGCTGTTTTCCTACTGCAAGATTTTGTTTAGGTGGGCAGAGCTTTGCCTGTGAGAGTCTGGGCTGCATTGACTACATTTGTAAGATTTTCCATTCAAGGGCATTAGTGTTTCCATACCAGGCTGTGATGCAATATGCTCTCCACTACACATCTTTAGAATCTTGTCAATATTTTAGATGCCATGTTGAACCATTGCAAACTCCTAACAAAGTAGAGGTGCTACTGTGCTTCCTGGTAATTGCACTGACACGCTGGACCCAGGACAGGTCCTCTGAAATGGTAACACCAAGGAATCTTAAATTGCTGACCCTCTCTACCTCTGATCCTCCAAGGAAGACTGGCTCATGTCCTCTGGTTTCCTCTTCCTAAAGTCAAAATTCATCTCCTTGGTCTTACTGATATTAAGTAAGAGGTTGTTGTTATGGCACCACACAACAAGATTTTCAATCGCTCTTCATCACCTACAACATTTGATTCAGCCTACAACAGTGAAATTGCCAGTAAACCAGAATATGGCATTGGAGCTGTGCTTAGCCTCACAGTCATAAATATAAAGTGAGTGAGGCAGGAGCATAAGTACACAGCCTAGTGGTGCACCTGTGCTGTTGGAGATTGTGGAGCAGACATTGTTGCCAATCGAAACTGACTAGGGTCTGCAAGTGAGGAAATCAACGACCCAATCGCACACAGAGGTAAGGAAGCCAAGGTCTTGATGGTTATTGATTAGCTTTGAAGGGGTGATGGTATTGATAAAGAGTATTGTGATGTTTGCACCTTTACTCTCCAGATGTTCCACAGTTGGGTGAAGAGCCAGTGAGATGGCATCTGCTGTGGATCTATTGTTCCAGTAAGCAATGTGAAGAGGATTTATGTCACTTCTCAGTTAGGAGTTGATACGTTTCATCACCAAACTTGCAAAACATTTCATCACTGTGGGTGCAAGTGCTACTGGTCAATAGTCATTGAGGCAGGTTCCCATGTTCTTCTTAGACCCCAGTATAATTGAGCCTACTTGAAGCCAGTGGATACCTCAGACCACTGAAGTGAGAGGTTAAAGACTCCAGTGAGATTAAAGACTCCAAGGCAATTGATTAGTACAGATTTTTAGTACTTGACCAGGCACTCTGTCGGGGCAAGATTTAATTAATTATTTATTTATTTTTAAATAAATGGGTTCACCCTTCTGAAGGCTGCTCACACAACAACTTCAGAGATTGAAATCACAGGATTATCAGGGGCTATGGGAGATTGTTATGGTTCCTCCATGTGTTGACGATCAAAGGAAGCATAGAAAGCATTGAGCTCATCTGGAAAAGAAGCCCTATTGTTGCTTATGTCACTTGATTTAACTTTATAAGCGGCGATTCTATTCAACCCTGCCACAACTGTTGAGAATCCTTTGTTGTTCTTTTCTTCCTGCTGATTTAGTTAAATTCAATAAACAGATATCTAATCCTGTTATCAAACATACATTACGAATTTGGTTTCAATTTCGTAAATTTTTTACTCTGAAAAACTTTGTTCTTGATAGCCCTATTTTATTTAATTTTTTTTTCCAAACCTTCCTTGACAGATCAAGCTTTTAGTATATGGAAAAGGAAAGGTATAAAATGTTTTCGTGATCTTTTTTTTGAAGGTACTTTGAAGACTTTTGACCAACTTTCCAATAAATTTAAATTACCTAAATCTAATTTTTTCAGATATTTACAAATCAGCAATTTTTTACATAATGTTTTACCATCTTTTCCCAATTCAACTTCAACGGATTTCTCAGATTTGATTTTTACCTTAAATCCTTGTCAGAAGGGATTAGCTTTTATTTATAATATGATTATGAAGATACAACCAGAGATATCTGATAGAATTAAACAACAATGGGAAAAAGAACTTCGATACAATATATCAACAGATAAATGGGAAAAATTTTTACAAATGGTTAATTCTTCTATATGTGCTAAACATGCTTTAATACAATTTAAAATTGTACATAGAGCTTATATGTCTAAAGATAAACTTGCTCGATTTTATTCTCATATTAACCCTCAATGTGACAGATGTCATTCAGAAGTGGCTTCATTGACCCACATGTTTTGGTCATGTCGCACTTTACATAACTATTGGAAGGACATATTTGTTACCATTTCCTCAATTTGAAACATCGATTTACAACCTCATTTTATTACTGCAATTTTTGGTATACCAAATGAGGATGGTAATCAGTTTTCTCCTTCAATCAGATGAATGATTGCTTTTGTAACATTAATGGCCAGAAGGTCTATATTAGAAAATTGGAAAGAAGTAAATCCTCCTACCACGTCTCAGTGGCTTTTTCAAACTATTTCTTATCTGAGTTTGGAAAAAATTAGAAGCACTATTTTTGACTCATCAATTAAATTTGAAGAAACTTGGAGACCATTCATTCGACATTTTCATATGAATTAATTTGGCCTTTTCCAGACCCTCTCTGCTTATTCTTGTTCAGGTATGGAGTTCTGGAGTTCTTTGACACTATCATATACTTACAAACTTATTATTGCCCATGTTAGTTTAGTTTAGTGTTTTTTTTTTCCAAATATATTCTCTTACATATTTTCAATTTTTTTTTCTTTTTCTTTTGACGATTATTTTTTTTTCATATATAACTATATAGACTTGATTGATTAATGTACTTTTTTTTGCTGATGTTTAATAGGATATTATTATCTTATTATTAATGTAATTTCAAGTCTATTGTATTCATAACCTATTCTTTATTATGTTATGTTTTTTTATATTTATATGAAACTCAATAAAAAGATTGAAAAAGAAAAGAAAAGAAAATCCTTTGTTGATTCAGTTTTAGTCCAGAATTACCAACTTTGCTCAAGAGAAGGCTTTCCAGAGATACGACCTGGAGCTCTTGTAACTTTTTGGTCACCAGACTTGAATGCCTCTGAAATGGCTGTCAACAGATTGTGATCTCGTGGTTCATTCAAGGCTTCTGCTCGGGAAAGACTCTGAATTATTTTGAGGGGACACACTCAGCTAATACTGTTTTAACAAAGTCCATGACAACCATAGTATATTCATTCAGATCCACTGATGAGTCCTTGAACACAGCCGAGGGCACCAACTCAAAGCAATCTGGTGGCCATTCCTCTGCCTCCGGCAAATACCTCTTTGTGGGTCTGCAGGTAGGAGAAGAACAGCCAAGTGATCCGATTTTCCAAACTGCTGTTTGGGCATGGGATCATAAGTATTCCTCATCTTAGTGTAGCAGTGTTCTAGCATGTTGGTATCTCTAGTGTTCCAGGTTATATGCTGATGGTCATCGGGCAGAGTTTTCTTCGAAGACTCCTGACTGAAGACCCCAACTATGATTTGAAATGTTTTGGGATGATCTGTTTCTTGTTTAAAAATGGCATCATGCAGTAACTCAAGCACTTGACTGTAGTTGGCTGCCAGAGATATGTAATCTGTTGTCAGGATTATGGACAACTCCCTAGATATATAGAATTGATGGCACTTGACTGTTAGGTGTTCAAGGTAAGGAGAACATGAGTTTGACAAAAGCACCACATTGGAGTACTATCAAGGGTTTATCATGAAGCACACACCTCTACCATTTGCCAAGGGAATGGAATGACCTGCTGGAGGAAGGGGTTGAACCAGGTGCAGTTACAACATTCAAAAGGCACTTGGATAGATACATGTGTAACCCACTCACCAGGGCTCGAGTACAAACTCAGCTCATTAGCTAACTCTGCCAACAGCCAGGTAACTCAGCAGTGAGAAGATCACTTTTCAATCAAAAAATGTGTCTAGGCACAGTATGATTCAGTGTTCAACCAAAGAGCAACATTGGGAATTCTGATTAAAGGAACCTTGATCTGAGTGAATGCTGTGTAACTACTGCCCATATACAATTATTGGTCAGCAAGAAATAATAGATCATGCATTGTATACATTTATAAAGTATACTTATCAGTTTTAGCTTCACCAAACAGTGAATGGGAAAAAGAAATACAATAATAAAAGGGCCCATTGCAGTTTGACCAGTTTAAGAATGTATTTGACCATTGGAGACCATCTCTTCCAAAATCTGGGTATACTTGTTACTCACAGCACTGAATTTTTCTCACCAGTCACTGGTAGAACTTCCCATCATGGACTCCATCTTACAAAGCACTCCTTGCGATAATGTCTTCCCATTGGATCAAATCCTTCACGTTTGTCCTCAATCTTCTCCTCTCCTCATTTCCTACCAGAAGACCACAAACCCAACCACTATGCATCACAAACCTCCCTCTGACCAGCTCTCTCTAGAACCTTCTCCCGATCCCACCATCCTGGTTGGCTGACACAACCTTTGAGTTGTTTGCCTTGGTGAAAGAGGGAGAATGGCTGGGAGTTTTATTTTGAACTCCACTTATTTGAACAGTCTGATTTAGCTTCCATAGCTAGGAAGTAGAAATGGCATCCTCCTCCTCCGGCATATCCTTCTGTGAGGATGTGACAAGCTGCATTCAAGTACAAGTCTTCCTTTATTTTAAACACTCACACTAGTCTGAAACATCCAATATACTTGGGAAGCTGTCAGAAGTCTGTTTATAATACCACAAATGTTAATAAGAAATACAGTGCTATTTACTCAACTTAACCAATCGCCTCATTTTAAACTAAGCCATTTTAAGTATGGGTGATGCATAATCCTTAGTGTTCCTCTGATTTCAGCAGCTTTCGAGTTTTTCTCCAGCATAATGCAGCTTCTTGTTATGATACATGCTCTCATCATAAATTCTATCTCTGCTAAGCAGGCAACTCTTTTTCAAGGACAAAGCCTATAAACTCACCAATTAGAACAGAAATCAATCAGCCATTTGTTTTAATACTTTTGTAAAGGATTTGTTGGTATATTCTTGCTTCTTCCTCATCCCCTTCCAGCACCTCTGAAACTGTTGATAACTGAATAAATAAGCTGCCCTTGCACACAGAAAGGTTTATGATATTCAAGGACATCACAAAGCATGCAATGAATCTCAGAGAGTACAACAGAACATGTTCTGAATTTTAATCTTTCTTTGTTTCGGTCAAAATGAAACTCAGAATTTTCTTAAATCTTCACATTTTCGGGATTGAACAAAGAGAACCATGTAAAAGCTGAAATACGTGAAGTACCTTATAGATGTATATAGAATCGTAAAGGATGTTGATAGTTTTTTCCCTCCACAAGCATAGTTTTTTTATATAAGCATAGGGAAGTCTAAAACTGGAGGACATACATTTAAGGAAAAAGAGGAGAGATGTAAAAGGGACTGTTGTGAATTTAATATTTCAATAATATCAGAATCATAATCCTGTTTAATATCAGCAGCATATGTTGTGAAATTTATTAACTTAGTGGTGGCGGTACAATGTAATGCATGATAACATTGAAAAATAAGTAAGTAATTCAATTATAGTAAGTATATATATTAAATAAGCAAACTAAAAATACTGCAAAAACAGAAGTAATAAAAAAAAATGAGGTAGTGTTCATGGGTTCAATGTCCATTTAGGAATTGGATATCAGAGGGGAAGAAGCTGTTCCCGAATCACTGAGTGTGTGTCTTCAGGGTTCTGTACCTCCTACCTGATGGGAACATGAAAAGAAGGCATGTCCAGGGTGATGGGGAGTCTTAATGATGGATGTCACCTTTCTGAGGCACCGTGCGCTGAAGATGTCTCTGATACCACAGAAGGTAGTATCCATGATGAAGCTAACTAATTTTACAACTTTCTGCAGACTCTTTGGATCCTGTGCAGTAACCCCCTACGCCCTCATCCCTTCAAGCAGTAGTGCAGCCTGTCAGATTGTTCTCAATGGTACATATATTTGAGAAATCTTGAATATATATTGGTTTAAGTAATGTTTAAATAATTCATTACAGTTTATATGTATAAATAAGTGAATTGCACACACCATCACACTACCACGTAAATACATGGGTGCCTCGTTTACAGTAAACTCAAAGTTAGACCCATATTGTGTACATCTGTGTCTTCTTTTGAATTAGTTTAGTGTTTTCAGGCAATGAGGAATTTTTAAAACAAACCCAAAATAGCTATCGATCTGTTGAAGTGCAGCAAAATGTTCCAACTAGATAAAGATTGCAGGACGAGCAATAGCAAGTTAAAAAAACACAGCCCAGCATGTCCAGAGACAACAAGTTTAAAAAAAGCTGTGCAGATATGTTCTTTGGAAGGGAAGACATGATCATGTTGAAAAATTGTCAGGAAATGGAAGAATGAGTGGCATGTGATAATAATCATTAAGAAAACAGCAGAACCAGCTACAATGAAGGAAAGATTGACCTGTTTGATTACACAATAGATAACTGGAATATGTACTGTATACTGAGCTAATTCAACAGTACTTTGAAGCAAATTAAATAACTGATGAGAAATGAGTACCAATTTTACTGAGTTGACTGGGTCTAAAGGCTCATAGTTTGCTTCAAAGTTTTACTTCTCCAACCAAACCAGAAGATACAAGTTTTACTGATATTGTAAAAGTCATGCAGGAACACTTAGAACCAAAGCTATTCTTGATTGCAAAGCAATTTAAGTTTCATAAACTGAATCAAAAGTACAGGAGTCCATTTCAGTGAGCATGGCTGAACTGAAGAGATTTTCAGTTTGGCAATGCACTTCATGATTCTCAGATTGTTTAGTTTGTGGAATCTTAAAAGAAAACATTCAAAAATAGCTCCTAACTGAAGCACAACTTAAAGTTAAAAGAGCAGTTGAAACCACTGTTTCAATGGAAACCACAGAAAGAGACAAAATGGAGTTGGAGTCGGGAATGAGAGTAAGCCTGAACAAAATTGCAGTATCTAAGCAGAAATTGTCCTGTCTATGCAAATTGTATTACCATTGTAACAGGAGCTTATATTCAACAAACAAATCCCGGTTTCAAGGTGAAACTTCCAGAAAATGCAATAAAGTAGGACACATACAAAGAACATGTTGGGCAGACAAAAGTAAAAGGGCTGCTCTGGGAGAAACTTAAAAATTCAAATTGGAGTTCCAAAAAGAACGCTAATCCATATGCTGCTGAGAAAAAAAAAACTGATGAGGGTGACACAGGAATGGTTGGCTTTGAGATTGACAAATACAATGAGTAAACTAGCAATAGACAAGTAATATAGTGTACACCAGAAGTGAATGTCAAATTAATTAAAATGGAATTAGAGACTGGATTGGCTGTTTCAGTCATTTCACAAAACAAGTTTGAATAGCATTTCACAGATCTTAAACTGAAGCCTACAGATATCTAACTAACAACTTACACTGGAGAAAAGATAAATCCTGTGGGAATGACATTTGTAACAGTGAAATACAACAACCAACAAGTCACATTGAGCTTCTACATGGTAAAAACAGAAGGACCAGCATTATGGAGACATGAGTGCTTCAAACAATTAAAACTTGATTAGAGATCCATCTGTCATTTACATACTACGTCCTCTGCATTGAAGCCATCTCAAAGTGAATGATGATGATTCCACAACTGTGTCCATCCCAAAAAACTATGAACTCTTGCCCTACATAGGGAAAATAGGTATTGCTGCCAACACCTGGCCCTCTGGTTGGAAAGCATATTGGACAAAGGACCAGACTGTTCAGAGGAAGTGTGAAAGTGACAAAAGCAGTGGTCCCACTACAACAACTTTTGTTGAAATGTATCAGAGAGATTCTGATATGTTCATTATGCAGTTTCTTGCAAAAAGTGGCTTGGTGTTAAGCCGGAAGAGAGTTCAAGGAGCTTCAGGAAAGGTGCAAGTGTTTGGCTTTTGTGAGTATAAAGAACCAAAATCTAGTTTGCATGCATTAAGGTTATTGTATGATCTTCAACACAAAAGGGCAAAAAGGAGTCAATGGAATTACGAAAGCAGAGCACTTGTCAGATGATGGTGTGAATGAGAAAACCAAGAGGAGATCAGATCGTAAAGGGAGCTAAACGCATCTTCCCAAGATCCAAATGCACAAACTAGAAGCAGAAAATAGAAAGAAAAAAAAGGTGTTCAGAGCTGTCAGAATCATGTCCTGCAGACTTAGAGTCAACTCCTACAAATGTCATGGAAGAGGCCCCAGAACCTGAGATTGTTTTGTCAGGCACAAGTCTCACCTGCAAGCAAGAAAGATGTTACCTCACAAAAGTAAAAAGCATCCACAGTAATTAAATCTTTAGACCAGAGTGGGACAATTTAAAACTTACTATGATAAGGATGTCTGTATATATTAGTTGAATTATATAATATACTGTGTTTTCAGTTGAGACATTTTCTATTGAGCTGGAGTTTTTATCTAAACAGAGAGGAGAATTGTGTATCAAATATTTTAATGATTTGAGTAATCCTGTATATACAGTATTCTGGTTAATTAAGCAGTCTTGTTTGTGATCTTTAGGTGGGAGATGAGGAGAAGAGAAGATTGGGGAGACATCTGTAGGATTCAATTCAATGGGAAGATACTATTGCAAGGAGTGCTTCCTGAGATGAAGGAGTCCAAGATGGGAAGTTCTACCAGTGAATGGTGAGAATAGTGAGTAATGATTATACCCACTCTGGCTTCAACCAGCAGTGAACTTCTTGTCCTGATTGTCTTTTCTATGACCAAAAAAACACTACTGAATATTAAGCACATTGAAAGCTGCAAGAGTACCTTTCTAGCAAGCAGAATAATAAAGGTGAAGCGATGCTACGGACTAACGGAGCAAGTGGGCTCTCATTCCACACTGCGGCCTCTGCCCTCCACTCCATCCTATTTTACCTAGAAAATGATGCCTTGTACACCATGATGCTGTTCATCAGCTCGGTATTTAACACAATCATCCCTCAAAGGCTGGTAGGTAAACTGTCCTCATTGTGATACAAAACCCCTCACTGTAATGAGATCTCGAACCTCTAAATGGAAATGCCCCAGTCAGTCTGAGCTGGCAGCAACATCTCAAGCTCCATCACGGTGAGCACCGATGTCCCCTCAGGGTTGTGCGCTCAGTCCACTACTGACTCTTGACCACACTGCCAGATTCGGCTCAAACCATGTCACGAAGTTCACTGATGTTGGGCTCATCACAGTGATGTTGTGCCTCATCAGCAACAGTGATGAGTTAGCATACAGAGAAGAGATGGAGAGGATGGTCTCGAGAATAATGAGAACACCAACTTGAGTCTCAACATGGACGAGAAAAAGAGACGATTGTGAACTTCAGAATGGCACATGTCAACCTCTCTGCATTGCACATCAATGGCTCTGCCATGGACAGATAGAAGAGCACAAATGTCCTTTTAGTGCACTTAACAGATGATCTACCCTGGATCCACAACACCTTCTCACCAGTCAAAAAGGCACAGCAGCATCTACATTTTGAGGAGATTAATGCATGCAAGGCTTCCATTCTACCAATTTTCTACAGGAACACCATTGAGAGTGTCCTGTCTGGCTGTATGATTGTGTGGTACTGAAGCTGCAAGGCAACAGACCACAAGATCTTACGGAAGACAGTAAGATCGTCAAGAGTATTACTAGAATTTCCCTTTCTGCTATTTGTGACATTTACCAGAAGCATTGCAGGCGAATGGGGCCAAAGCATTGTTGAGGATCCCTGCCACCCAGCGTACAATCTCCTTGACCCACTACCATCAGAAAGGAGGTACAAAAGTATCAGGACTAAGACTACTACACTGTCTAACAGCTTTTCCCCCTCCCCTTTGAGACTAATGAATATCCTGCCACTACAGAGGTCTCATCACTAGGAGAGCAACCTATTTTCTTTACTGTTTACCTGCGCTGCACTTCACTAGATGCTGCTTGTGCTGTGTGTGATTAAGTGCATCTGCACAATGTACAGTTTGTCTGGAGGAATGTTACTTCACTTGGTTGAATATATGTACAGTCAGATGACAATAAACTTCAACTTGAGCATATAGATAGGGTAAATGGAAGCAGGCTTTTACACTGAGTTTGGGTGAGAATACAAATAGAAGTCATGGATTAAGGGTAACACATACAACACGATGGAGGAACTCAGCAGGTCGGGCAGCATCCGTGGAAACGAGCAGTCAACACTTCGGGCCAAGACCCTTCAGGATCCTGATGAAGGGTCTTGGTCTGAAACGTTGACTGCTCATTTCCACGGATGCTGCCCGACCTGCTGAGTTTCTCCAGCGTGTTGTATATGTTGCTTTGACCGCAGCATCTGCAGTGTACTTTGAGTTTATTATGGATTAAGGGTGAAAGGTGAAATGTTTTCAGGAACATAAGGAGGAACTTCTCTCAGAGCGCGGTAAGAGGGTGGGGTGAGCTACCAGGACAAGCAGTTGATGTGGGTTTGATTGATAAATTCGAATAGGTAAGGGTATGGAGGTCTATGGCTGGGGGCAGGTCAATGGGACTAGGCAGATTAATAGTTCAGCATGCAGTTGGTGGGCGGAGGTGCCTGCTTCTGTTCTGTCATGTTCTGCAACTCTATAGCTCTATGTACCATGGAAAGTATTCTGCCTGGCAGGGAGTGTGCCACTGCACAGGATCAGAAATAGCTCAGAAAATTATAAACTCTGACAACTCCACCATTGACTTCCCCAGCATCAAGGACTTCTTCAAAAGTTGTTTTGAAAAAGGCAGCATCCATTTTTAAGGACCACCATCACCCTCTTCTCATGCCCTCTTCTTAGTACCATCAGGAAGTGGGTGCAGGAGCCTGAGGACACACACCCAGAGCTTTAGGAGCAGACTTTTCCTATCTGCCATCACATTACTGAATGGACATTGAACCCATGAACACCATCTCAGATTTCTCCCTTCTCTTTTTGCACAATTTATTTAATGCAATTATATATATTTATAGTTAACTTCTTATTGTAATTTAGATTTTTCTTTATATATTGCTATGTACTGCTGCCATAAAACAATTTCATAACATATGCCAGTGACATTAAAACTAATTCTGAAAATCTTCAATATGAATAAATAAGTGAGCATTCCCAGGAGAAATTCCATCTCATTGCTGTAAAAGTAACAATTCAGGGAAATGACTAACGTTGCAAGTGTAACCCATAGCTGACAATGCTCAGTTGAGCTGCTTTAGGTTGTTTTAACGATATCGGACTTGGAGAGTAGAGCAAAGTCGAGATGGGCCTAAAAGGCGATTCCTTTGCTTGCATCTTCAGAAACAGCTCTATTCCTATCTTTGATATGTCTTTTCCCTTTTCAATGCTCTTTTTAAGACCCTGAGCTGGAGTCAGACCGACTTTGGTTCTTTGCGAGAATGGGACCCGCTCTCAGGGCCTCACAGCCCACTGCTTTTTGATATCCCAAGGATGCAGCCTGACAGACTAGCATGCCTTATGGTGTTGGATTTTTCAAGAGAGAGAGACTGTGGCATGTCGAGTGACCGGGTGAACAAGTAGTCTTTGGGGTACTGGAAGTCTGTCTTTATTGAGTGCTCGGTGGAGGGTGCAGATGCTTTATTTTGCTGGTGGGGGAGGGGCTGGTTGGTTCCTTGCTGCTGTTTATGTGTGGGAGGGAGGAGCTGGGTGGAGCTTTAGGGTTCTAATATTTAATCGTCATTCATTCTTTGGGGCACTCCTCTGTTTTCGTGCATGTTTGCAAAGAAAAAAATTCAGGATGTATATTGTATACATTTAACATTAAATGTACCTATTGCACCTACCTATTAAATTACTGGAGGATCAGAAATGACTTAGAAAAGTTGCTGTCACACTTTGCTCCAGGAAAGAAACCTAAATGACTGCATAATAAATTGAATTCTATGTTGTAAGCTTTGTTGCTTGGCTATTTTCTTTACTAACCTCCTTGCAATTCAACATCATTTGGACCTATGAGCTACAGTGGGTTGTTAAATATATTAGAGTCAACACATAAATACAATTTATCATTGTTACAATGAAAGATGTAACTTGGAGAACTCTCCATCAACATTCTGTACAGGACGATACAAGTATGTTCACTGGATGAGCTTTTTGCGGAGAATGTAGAGAAAATAGTCTGCCTCACATTAAACATAACAAATGCATATCAATGCTCAGCCCTTAAACTGGAACATTCTTGTTATTACTGAGAACTAATAGATCAAGAAATATTGATTCCTGACAAGGTATTTTACCAACTTGGAAAACTGAAATTAATTTTTGAATGCAAACAGAAAATCATTTTTGATAGTTGCCATATCAACCAAAGAGAATTGATAAGTAGAAGCTCTATTTGCAATGTACTACATGTAACTTGGCAATGTTAATATGAGGTAATTATATGCCTTAACTACCATGACTGTAATGGCGAATGAATATATCCAGTGGGATGTAATCATGCAAATTCAGCATCTTAACTGCATGAAATGTCTACACTGGCCTTTGATAATGAGGTTCTTTCCTCTCAACCAAAGAAAACTGCAGCTGAGTGGCATGCAAATATCACCAGAGTGTAGCAATTATAAGCAGAATAATGATTATTAAACAAGAAATAATGGGGATAAGGCTTATTTCTTCTAACCAAGTAAGCATAAGTATAACCATGTGGATTAAAAGTAATTGGCATTGTCTAAATGACCATGCAAAGGATTAGAATAACAAAAACAGGCCCTTCAACCCACCAAATTCATGCTAACAATCATGCACATATAAACTAGGCCTTTACACATCCCATTTTATTTACCCTGAATCCCCTCATTCCCCACTAGATTCTACTGAGACACTAGGGACTAGGTGACAATTAACCGCCAACCCACATAGATCTTTGGGATTAGACAGGTCATATTGAGGATACAGACAGACATACTTTATCGATCCCGAGGGAAATTGGGTTTCGTTACAGTCGCACGAACCAAGAATAGTGTAGAAATATAGCAATATAAAACCATAACTAATTAGATAAGTAAATTATTCCAAGTGAAAATAAGTCCAGGATCAGACTATTGGCTCAGGGTGTTTGACACTCCGAGGGAGGAATTGTAAAGTTTGATGGCCATAGGTCAAGATATCCACTTGATCACAAGGATGTATAAATACCTCATGGTTAACAATGGTCATGCCAAAACCAGTTAAAACAAAAGATTGTATGCATTTTATTTCATTTTTATTTTTTGTAACATGCAGAAAAAAAATAATGTCCAGAGCCCTCAATGGACAGAATTTCATACCAGCTCAACAAGTAACATCTGGTTTAAGATGGCACAGGTGAATCTCAGCAACTTCTAGTGGCTAATGAAACATGGAAAACAACTAAATATTTGCTAATGCCACTTTTTATGGTAAACAGCAATAACAAATGATAAACTATAACTTCCTTTTGGACTTGGAAGCAATTCTATATGGCAGGACCGAGGTGAGGCAAGGCAACGGGCCTGTCATTGAGAGCCAGGAAGACCCAAGGTTCGATTGATCCAAGCATAGGCCGATTTAAGTGACTGAACCCGATGTTTGGATGACGATTTAGGTGCCAGGTCAGGGTATCAGGGCCCAAGGAGAAGGGCTGAGTTAAGGGTCTGTGGACTTACTTCTGTTCAGGCTGCCTTTTAGAAGATGAGTCAAGGTTGTATAATGTATAAATACTTTGATAATAAATGTACTTTGAACTTTGAAGAGAGTTGGTGGTTTTATGTCTTAATCTCAACAGAAGTATCAAGCTTAGAGAGTACAGTGTAATAACCTTTCATGTTTACTTAATTTAAAAATATAAATAATGCTTTTGCATGTTATTTGAATGCTTCAACTTCCTTACAACATTCCTGTAAATTAGCAGCCAAAATACAGAATACATCTTTTATCTTGTATTCCTCAGGACTATTGAATGAAGAATAATGACTTATACTGAAATGAGGAAAGGTTTTTTTGATCTAGTTATTTTGATAGTACTTTTAATGGCAGTTTAAAAAAAAGACCAACTTTCAACTCTAGCAAGTCTATACAATTTTATTCTGAATTTAAATAAGATTAGTTGTGACCATTGTTTCTTTCTGACATGTCTTACTTTACATCTTCCAACAGCTAGAAGTACGCTGATTAAAGTTTGGAAAAGCAAAGTAAAAGCTGAACAGGATTCCTGGTGATGTTCAGTTCAGTATGAGTCCTTTGCAATGTGAAACTCTGACAGTATGTTTTACTTGGGCAGCAGACTGGGATGCCTTTATTTTCCATCATTTTCCATTAGGCTGATGTGTTTCGAATTGATTTTTTTAATATTTTGAACCGATCCTGAAGTGTATTTGCTCTCAGTCCACAGGGAAAGCAGCAAGACTATCAAGGGTCTGAAGGTTTATTTTTTCCTAGTCTTGCTTCTTTATCAGCTTTTCATGCCCGAAACAGGAGAGCATAATAAAGCGTTCACCTCACGTCAAGTTCAAAACAGCACTGGGCTTATCGTGCTGTCAGCCATACAAACTAAATTAAGTCTCAGACTTCTATCTCTGCTCAGTGATTGCTGGATTAGAGATCTCCAAGCAATGGACCTGAGAACTGCTAGAAGGTCCATTTATTTTAACGTGCAGAGGTACTTTTCAATTGACAGAAGAAATTTAGCACCTGCATATTACAGGCCTGCTATGTTTCTGCTGAACATTCTAAGCTTTCTACTGTATGTTGGCACCAAAATGTGTGGCAACTCTTCTGGGTTGCCTCAGTACATCCTTGGATGTGTTGGTTAGAATCATAGTGTTATAGAGTAGTACATCACAGAACCAGTCATTGAGCCTATCTATTCCATTCCAAAACCATTTAAGTTGCCCTCTCTCACTAATCTGCTCTGGGACCATAGCCCTCCAGAACCCTGCTATCCACGTACATATCCAAACTTGGCTTAAATGTTGAAATTGATCTCACACGTACCACTTGTTCCACACACTTACAACATTGAGTGAAGAAGTTTCTCCTCATGTTCTCCTTAAACTTTTCACCTTTCACCCTTAAGCCATGATCTCTGATTATGGTCCCACCCAAACTCAGTTGAAAAAGCTTGCTTGTATTTACCATATCTATATTCCTCAATTTTCTATTCTTCTACCAAATCAAGTCCTAACCTATTCAATCTTTCCATATAACTCAGGTCCTACAGACCCAGTAACATCCTTGTAAATTTTCAATCTACTCTTTCAATCTTATTTACATCTTTCCTGCAGGTAGGTGACAAAAGTTGCACACTGTATTCCAAATTAGGCCTCAACAACATCTTGTACAATTTCAACATAACATCCCATCTCCTGGGCTCAGTACTTTGATTTATGAAGATCAAAGTGTATAAAGCTTGTTTAATGACTATCTACCTGTGATGCTATCTTCAATGAATTATGGACCTGTATTCCAGATCACTTTGTTCTACCACACTCCTCAGTGCCCTACCTTTTTATGGTTAAGACCTACCTGGGCTAGTCCTACTGAAATGCAGCACCTTGCACTTGTCTGCAGTAAATTCCATCTGCCATTTTTCAGCCCATTTATCCAGTTGATCCAGATTCCTCTGCAAGCCATGATAGCCTTCCTTGCTGTCCACTACACCCCCAATCTTTGTCATTTGCAAATTTGTTGATCCAGTTAACCACATCATCATCCAGATCATTGTTTGTCATCTATATCAACGGAGGAAGCACCAATCCCTGCGACACTCCACTAATCACAGACCTCTAGTCAGAGAGGCAACCATCTACTACCACTCTCTGGCTTCTCCCACAAAGCCAATGTCTAATCCAATTTACTACCCATCTTGAATGTCAAGTGATTGAACCATCTCGACCAACCTCCCACGCAGGACTTTGTCAAATGTCTTGTTAAAGCTGATGTAAACAAGATCCACTTCTTGCCTTCATCATGGTAACTTACTTGAAAAACTCTACAAGACTGGTTAGACATGACCTATCATGCAGAAAGTTATGCTGACTATCCATAACCAGCCCATGCCTATCCAAATGCTTATGTATATATCTGGTTCCTTAGAATACCTTTCCCACAATTGATGTCAGACTTATATGCCTATAAATTCCTGTTTTATGTTTAAAGCATTTCTTGAAGAGTGGAACAATATTCGCTGTCCTCCGAACATCTTGTATTTCTGTTGCTAAGGATAATTTAAATATCCCTGCTAGATCCCCAGCAATTTCTTCATTTGCCTCCCATAGGGTCCAAGGGAACACCTTGTCAGACTCTGGGGATTTATCCATCCTGATTTGCCTCAGGACAACAAATATTTCCTCCTCTAATCTGTATAGTTGATGCTGCTTTGAAGAACCTGCCTAGATCTGCTATGCACTTTCTTTTTTTTTGTTAAAAGAACTAGGACCTCAAAGTCTTCTGAAAACTACAAGATATAGGAGCAGAATTAGGCTATTTGGCCATTTGTGTATGCCCTGCCAAGGTTCCCAATTCTTGTTATTTTTACCTTTTACTCTGACAGGCACGTACAAGCTGTGTACTCTCAAAATTTCACTTTTGAATGTCTTCCACTTACCAAGTATACCTTTGCCAGAAAACAGTTTGTCCCAATCCACACTTGCCAGATCCTTTCTGATACAATCAAAATTGGCCTTTCTCCAATTTAGAATCTCAACCTATGGATCAGACCGACTACAGCCTGAAACTAATGGCATTGTGTTTACGAGATGCAAAGTGTTCAACTGCGCAGACTTCTGTCATATGCCCTGTCTCATTCCCCAGTAACAAATCAAATTTTGTTTAAGCCAATGACATGTCACTGTATGTTTTGATGTGCATGTAATTAATCAATAAGTCCTAAACTGAATCTCAAGCTACCCTCCTTCTCATTCCACCAGCCACCTTCAGCCCCATCTGTTCATCTGCCCCATCTCCATCAAGAAGACAGCATCCATCACAAAGGACCCTCACTGTATAGGTCATGCTCCTTTCTCATTACTACCATTGGAGAGAAGGTACAGGAGCCAAAAAAACAATATTTAACTTTTCAGAAAGAGCTCCTTTCATGGTACCATCAGATTTTGATTCAGTTCATAAACTCATGAACACTACCTTATCACTCCTTATTTTTATACAATTTATTTACTTTGTCATAACAATTTTATGCCTCTAAATTGTACTGCTGCTGCAAAATAACAAGTTTCATGTCATCTAAGTCAGTGATAATAAATCTGATTCTGAATCTGAAGAGCCTGTGTTCCTCACACTGGCCTCATCAGAACCCACAGAATGAGAGAAGCCATCCTCAGAGCCAAAGGAAGTTCTGAGAAGCAGAGGGAGCAAGAAGAGTGGACTGGAAGCTTGACTCCATCTTCTAATGGATGCCCATTCTAATTTGTTCGACCCTGGCAGGGATCTGAAGTGAATATTGACCTTAACCCTTTCCCATACTATGCAGAGCCACTTTTCCATGGTGTCTAATAGAGTAGTCACAATCTGCAGAGACAGGTCATAAAAAGGAACCTCAATTATAGCAGTTGCCTTGCTGTCAATGCAGCATTGACAAGTCTGGATGAGGTGCATTTGTTTTGGGCACCACCAATAACTTAAACCACTGATGCCACCTTTCTCTGCGTCTAAACGTTCAGAAAGACTGACAGTCTGATATGCAAGTTACACTGTACAAACTTTCCTTTTCAGTATTCTCAGCCATTGGCCTCACCTGTCAAACTCACACAGTAGCAACCCTCATACATCACCAGCTGTCAACACTTGCACTGATCTGTATCTAATTGCCAGGTGTGGCACCAGGTCCATTTTGATGCCTGTGGAGGTGAGGCTTTTGACAGGCATTTACCATGTGCCACTGCATAGCAAAATGTACTGGTGAATATATGAATGGCTCCTGTGTGCACTCTCGAGTTTCATATATAATCCACAATTGAGCAAGTGGTTCCTTCTGCAGTTCATGCAAAGTGCTCCTCACCCCTTGTGACTCAAATCAATAAGCTTCACTTGAAGTAGACCTTATCCTAATTAGAAATTTCAAGGTTGAGATAGATGCCAAAATATGAGCTACTGATTCTGTATCATTTTGATGATGTTTTGTCACACTAGAAGCTTATTCTTCCGGCATGAGACCGCACTGTTTGGTCACTATGTATCATGTCGTCTAATCCTTTATTTGCGTTCATACAAGTCTATCAGAAAAAACAACCTCCCTCCAATGATTCTGCCCATATTTCATAGAAACATAGAAACCCTACAGCAGAATACAAGCCCTTCGGCCCACAATGCTGTGCTGAACATGTACTTACTTCAGAAATTACCTAGGGTTACACATAGCCCTCTATTTTTCTAAGCTCTATGTTCCAATCCAGGTCTTTTAAAAGACCCTAATGTATCTGCCTCCACCACTGTCACCAACAGCCTATTCCACACACTCACCACTCTGCGTAAAAAAAACTTACTCCTGGCATCTCCTCTGTACCGACCTCCAAGCATATTAATGCATTGTCCTCTCATGTTAGCCATTTCAGCCCTGGGAAAATCCTTTGACTATCCACGATCAATACTTCTCATCATCTTATATACCTCTAATCAGGTTACCTCTCATACTCCATCACTCCAAGGAGAAAAGGCCAAGTTCACTCAACCTATTCTCATACGGTATGCTCCCAATCCAGGCAACATCCTTGTAAAACTCCTATGCACCCTTTCTATGGTTTCCACAGCCTTCCTGTAGCGTGATGACCAGAACTGAACACAGTACTCCAAGTTGGGTCTGACCAGAGTCCTATATAGCTGTAACATTACCCCTTGGCTCTTAAACTCAATCCCATGATTGATGAAGGCCAATGCACCAGATGCTTTCTTAACCACTGAGTCAACCTGTGCAGCAGCTTTGGAATGTCCTATGGACTCAGACCCCAAGATCTCTCTGATCCTCCACACTTCCAAGAGTCTTACCATTAATACTATATTCTGCCATTATATTTGGCCTACCAAAATGAACCACCTGCTGCCTTTGGAAATCAGCCAACATAATTAAAAACCCCTCCCAACCAGATCATTCTTACTTATCTCCTAGCACTGGGTAGGTGATACAAAAACATGAAAACAGGCTCAAGGACAGCTCTCATGCAACTGTTGTAAGACTCCTTCCTTACACATACCACTGCAAGTGGTACAAATGCGACACTTGCCCCTATACTACTTCTTTCACCACCATTCAGGATACCAAACTGTCCCTCTAGGTGAGGCAGCACTTCACCTGCAAGTCTGTTGGAGTCATCTGCTGCATCCAGTGAGGCCTCCTCGACATTGGTGAGGCTACATTGCTGAGATTGGGGTTCTGCTTCGTTGAGCAGTTTCATCTGTTTGCCACAAAAGGCAGGATTTTCCTATTGGCCACCCATTCCAATTTATCTTCTTAGTCCCATTCTGACATGCTGGTCCATGGCCTCCTCTACTGCCACGATAGGGCTACACTTAAGATGGATGAACAATACTTCATATTCTGTCTGGATATTCTCCAACATGGAGGAAATATTGATTTCTCTAGCCCAGTAATTTCTTCCCCCTTTTCTTCTTTTTCCATTTTGATTCCCTTTTCACCCTTTCTCTTCTTCTTATCTGCCCATCAATCCCCTTTGATGTCCCTCCTCCATACGGCCATAAGACATAAGTGCAGAATTATGCTATGTGGTCCATCGAGTTTGCTCTACCAGTCATTCATGGCTGATCCTTTTTTTCCCCTCTTCAATCCCAATTCCCTGCCTTATCCCTTTAACTTTTGATGCCATGTCCAATCAAGAATCTATCAATCTCTGCCTTAATTACACCCAATGACCTGTCCTGCACAGTTGTACATGGCAACAAATTCTACAAGTTCACCACACATTGGCTAAAGAAATTTTTCCACATCTGTTTTGAAAGGGCACCCATCTATCCCAAGACTGTGCCCTCTTGTCTTAGACTCTCCCACCACGGGAAAAATCCTTTCCACATCTACTCTATCTAGGACCGTCAACATTTGAAAGGTTTCAATGAGATTTCCCCCACCCCCATCCTTCTGAATTCCAGCGGGTAGAGACCAAAAGCCATCAAACATCCTCGTATGATAACTCTTTCACTCCTGGATTCATCCTTGTGAACCTCCTCTGGACCCTCTCCAGCGCACCTTTTCTAAGATGAGGTGTAATCACAATACTCAAGGTGAGGCCTCACCAGTACCTCATAAAGCCTCAGCATCACATCCTTGCTTTTGTATTATTGATCTCTTGAAATGGATGCTAACATGAATTTGCCTTCCTCACTTTCAGTTAACCATTATGGTGTTCTGCACAAGGACTGCCAAGTCCCTCTGCATCTCAGATTCCTGTATTTTCTCATTTAGAAAATAATCTGCACATTTATTTCTAATGCGCATGATCATGCATTTTCCAACATTGTATTTCATTTGCCACTCTCTTGCCCATTCTCCTAATTGGTCTAAGTCCTTCTGCATCCTACCTGTTTCCTCAACATTTCCAGCCCCTCCACCAATCTTTGTATCATCTACAAACTTGGCAATAAAGCCAGCTATTCCATCATCTAAATCATTTATATACAGTATAGCATAAAAATAAGTGGTCCCAGTACTGACTCCTGTGGAACACCACTAGTCACTGGCAGCCAACCAGAAAAGGATCCTTTTATTCCCACTCACTGCCTCCTATCAGGCATACTGCTAATGTATTCAACAGTGAAGACTGACGCAAAATACTCATTTAGTTCATCAGCCATCTCCTTGACCCCATTATTATTTCTCCTGCCTCATTTCATAGCGGTCCTATATCCATTCTCCTTTCTCTTATTTTTAAACATACTTGAAAAAACTTGTACAATCTACTTTGAATTATTTGCTAGCTTGCTTTCATAATTCATCTTTTCCCTTCTAATGATTTTCCTAGTTGCTTTCTGTAGGTTTTTAAAAACCTCCCAATCCTCTATCATCCCACTAGTTTTTGGTTTGTTGTATGCCCTTTCTTTTTGCATTTACAGAAACTTTGAATTCCCTTGTCAGCCATGGTTGTACTATATTACTATTTGAGTATTTCTTCATCTTTGGAATACAAATGTCTTGCACCTTCCTCATTGTCCCCCAGAAAAATATACCCTTGCTGCTCTGTTGACATCCCTGGCTGCAGCTCCTTCCAGTTTCCTTTGGCCAACTCCTCTCTTACACCACTGTAATTTCCCTTACCCCACCAAAATACTGTTACATCAGACTTTACTTTCTCCCTATCAAATTTCAAGTTGAACTCAATCATATTGTGATCACTGGTTCCAAAGGATTCTTTTACCTTAAGCTCCCTAATCACCTCCAGTTCATTACATAACACCCAATCCAGTATAGCTGATTCCCTAGTAGGCTCAAAGACAAACTGCTCTAAAAAGCCATCTCTTAGGCATTCAACAAACTCATTCTCTTGAGATCCATTACCAACCTGATTTTCCCCAATCAACCTGCATGTTAAAATTTCCCATGACTAGCATAACATTGCCCTTTTGAATCGCCTTTACTTTTTCCTATTTTAGCCTGTGGCTCACCTCCCAGCTAGTCTTGGAAGGCCTGTATATAATTGCCATCAATGTCTTTTTACTCTTGTAGTTTCTTAACTCAACCCACAAGGATTCAACATCTTCCGATCCTATGTCACACCTTTCTACTGATTTGATGCCATTCTTTACCAGCAGAGCCATCCCAACCTTCCTATTCCTCTGATATAATGTGTAACCTTGAACATTCAGCTCCCAACTACAACCATCCTTCAGCCACAATTCAGTGATGGCCAGAACATCATACCTGGCAATCTGTAATAGTACAAGATCATCCACCTTATTTCTTTTACTAGGCGTATTTAGATAAAACACCTCGAGTACCGTATTTGCTATCCTTTCTGATTTTGCATCCCTAGTGATTTGATACACACCTGCCTGCCCTTCCCAACAGCCTGACTGCACGTTATCTTTACTTTTTTTAAAAAAAAAACCATCTCCCCTGTCCCCGAGACCCTTCACTCCAGTTCCCACACCCTGCTAAATTAGTTTAAATCCTCCCCAACAACTAACAAACCCTGCCTGTGAGAATACTGGTCAGCCTCGGGTTCAGGTGCAACCCATCAGTTTTGACAGTTCATGCCTCCACCAGAAGAAATCCCAATGATCCAAGAATCTGAAGCCCTGCCCCCTGCACCAGCTTCTCAGCCATGCATTGATCTGTCAAATCATACTGTTTCTACCCTCACTGGCATGTGGCAGCAATCCAGAAGTTACTACCCAGGAGGTCCTGCTTCTTAGTTTTCTACCTAGCTCTCTAAATTCCATGTTCAGGACCTCATTGCTTTTCCTTCCTATGTCATTGGTAACAATATGTACCAAGACATCTGGTTCCTTTTCCTCTCACTCCAAAATGTTGTGGATGCAGTCTGAGACATCCCTGACCCTGGCACCTGGGAGGCAATGTACCATCCAGGTGTCTCATTCACATCCACAGAATCTCCTGTCTATTTCCCTCACTATCGAGTCCCTATCACTACTGTTCCCTTCTGCATCATGAACTCATGGTCAGTGCCTGTAACCTGGTCGCCGTGGCATTCTCCCGAAAGGTCATGCCCCACCAAAGTATCCAAAGCAGTACACTTGTTTTTGAGGGGAATGACCCCAGGGTGCTCTCCTCTAACTGCCCATGTCCCTTTCTCCTGATAATCACCCAGCTACTCATCTCCTGCAACTTCGGGGTGACTACTTCTCTGTATGTGATCAACTATCTCCTCACTGTCTCATACAAGCCAAAGGTCATCCAGTTGCTGCTCCAGATCCCCAACAGTCTTCAAGGAGCTGCCGCCAGATGCACTTCATGCAAATGTAGTTCCCTGGGAGACTCTGATTCTCCCAGTTCTCCAAAATCCAGCATGAATTACTCACTGTGCCATTTAAATGGCTGTGGTGTGAGGGGAGAAAAAACAAAATGGAAACCTTAACAGACTCTTTACACAGAGCCGATACCTCTCTCGAGCCGAAGCCTCTTGAGCCAAAGGCTGTTGGTTCTACTCTCTCCACTGGCCTGCTCTTGCCAATGGCCACTCTGCTTCTTTAGTTTCTAGAGCTCTGTTGATGCTGCTGCTAGGGCAACGGGCAAACACCCATGAAGCTCCCTTTTTAAATAACTGCCGCCAAACTGAGAGAAATACCTCTTTGTAGAGCTGTTGACGCCACTGATAGGCACCAATAGGCTCCTCCTTCCCATTCTTCATGGTCGACTGTCCTCTCCTGTCAGATTCCTTTCTCTTCACCCATTTACCTCTTCCACTGATCCTCTCCCAACTTTTTATTCAAGCCCACTCTCCCACCCACTCACTTACTCCCTCACCTGCCAGCTTGTACTCCCACTCCTCCCCACACCTTTTGGTTCTAGCTTCTGCCCCCTTCCTTTCTAGTCCTGACAAAAGGTCTCAGCTCAAAATGCCACTGTACTGATTATTCCCCTTCAAAGAGGCTGCCTGACCTCTGAGACTCTAGCATTTTGTGTAGGTTGCTCAGGATTTCCTGCAACTACAGGATCACTTGTGTTTATGATTGCCTGCAATGTCTGCATTCAACAAATGAATGCATTAAAAAAGAAATAGTTGCTATTTTAAGTTATAATATTCTATTCCATATTAAGCCATTGGATAATATTGTCATACTTTTGCCATTTAGTAGCGATCTTTAGAATCGTAATTTCTTTCAGCCTAAAATGAAACCATTCAGATAATTGTGTTTGGAATTTTCTTGTGTAATTCAAGAGGAATCTAATAGTCATCTCTCCCCCAGAACACAATCTTCTTTGATTTGAATGCTTTTTGACTTTTCAGTTAAAACATGTTATGATCCCTCTCAACCTTTTTCCCTGTAGCAAGGCAATTTCATGCTCCAGTAACTATCTGCCTGTGGAACTGTTGGGAAATCCTTTTGAAACTAGGATATAGGGGACTTTCAAATCACAGTTGCCAATATGAGCCAACAACACTTAAGATGTTTCTATTACAACCCTTTGTCCACGATTTTAGCAGAGATGTTACCCCATTTGAACTGAATTGACATCTATGGTGAAATGATAGAGAAGGAATCTGATTCTATCAAACATTGTAAAGTATTTTACAGGCAATGTATTAGCTTTTGCTTTGAAGGGCACCTACTGCTGTGCATAAATGCGCCATGCATTTAAACACAATATAAGTAACACCATAATAGAGAGCTTTATCATCTGTTAGTAAAAGGATATGGGGAAGCCAGGTCCTGTTATGAACTCTTAATCCCCATTTGGATTTTCAGTACTGGGACTGATAGACCCTCTGTTCATCATTTTGTCCAAACAAATAAATAATTTCCTATTAACTCAAAAATCAGAATTGCACTGACTTATCAGTTTAATTCCAATGGCTCAAATACATTGGCAAAGGATGATCTCTGCATTATGTAATTGTGTTGAACACTGCATACATATTACATCATAGAAAATAGCCATTCAAAATAACTGAACTATACAAGATGTTGAAAATATTTTGGAAAGAACAGGTTTATTATTGTCACATGTCCCTAAGTAAGGTGAAAAGCCCATAGTATGTCATATTTGATGATCATTTTCATCACATCAACATACTGAAGTGGTGCAAGGGGAAAGCAGCAACAGAATGTTCCAAGAAATTACAGTGTAGAAAGGTGGATCATGGGTTCAAGTGTCTTTTCATCATTCAAGAGGTTTATTCAATAGTGGGACAGAAGCTTCCAAGGTTTTTTTTTTAAAATGTCTTCTGTGTGATGGAAGAGGGGAAAACAGAATGTCTAGTGTGGTGAAAGTTGTAGATTACACCAAGCCAGCGAGGAGAGAAGACAGACCATGGAGAGGAGGTTGTTTTGCTTAATAATATCCTGAGCTGTGTCCACAACTCTCTACAGTTTCTTGCAGTCTCTGGCAAAGCAGTGGCCATCCCAAGCTGTGATGGTTTCAGATAGGATACTTTTTATGATGCATCGATAAAAACCTGAGCAATTTGATTTTATTCCCATCTTACTTATCCAGTTCATAAAGTCGACCAGTTAAAAAATAAATCATGAACACTTTTAAAAATACAGTCTGCATCAGTACAGAATATGTAATTTAAATGCATATTAAAGTTTAAATTCTGGCATGAGTCCTGAAAATTGTGCCATTATGCTTTTGCTATCAAATTCCATTTCTTTGTAATATTTCCCCTCTAATGTGCTTTCATACACATTTGACTACCTTTTTTCTTGAATATACATGAAAAGAAAAAAAACTTGCAGGTCTATGGGGAGAGAACGGAGAATGTGGGACTAATTGGTTCTTTATTTCAAAGAGTCAGCATGGATTCCACAGCTTTGCTGTCAGATTCTATGACAATCACTTCTACTCACCCATTGCCATTAAAGAATTCATTTGTTCTGTCTTCCCCAAGTTTATATACATCCTTTATGATGGTTTACTGATTAATAGAAGCAGAAATTATTTTTTCTCTCTCTCTCTCGATGCTTTTGCTAATTGAATGCACAACATATTCTCTCTGTAACGTTCTTTGCTTCTAAAACTTGAGTTCAGAGTTTCCCATCAAACTACTGGGGGAACTCAGCAAGTGGAGCAACATCTGCGGGGAATAAACAGAATTGCTGAGACTCTCAGTTAGGACTGAGAATGGAAAGGGAAGATAGCTAGCATGGCAAGGAGAAGGGGAGAGCTAAGGCAGGGGCTGGTTGCTGATGTACACTGAGGAGGGAGTGAAGAATTTTGTCTGAATGGACTTGGATAGGGAAGGGCTAGTGTTGGAAGACACACAAGTGGAATATAGGAGAAAACAGAAGATATTTAAAAATGGAAGATGAAGCCAGGTGAGCAGAGGGCAGGGCAAAAGTGGAGAGAAGCTGAAGAGTGATAAGCAAGGACTCAAAAGAAATCAGTGCTAGAATCTGATCAAGGAAGGTGACATAGAAATCACTTAACGCAGAAGGAGAGAACAGATGGAACCATGAAGTGTCTAAAGTTCATGGGTAGCAGGAAGGTGGAAAATAGGAGAAGATGACTGAAAATGGGTGATTGCAGACTAGAGGGCAATATGGGCTGGGCAGCAAATCAGGAAGACGGGAGGTTACCTGAATCTGGGAAATTTAGTGTTCATATCCAGGCAGCCATCAGGCGTTTTTCTTCCCTTTCCACTTTTGCCCTGATGTAGGATCTTGACCTGAAGATCCTACCCTTCCCACCCCAAATGCAGCTCAGCCTGTGGAATTCCTCCTGCAGTTCCAGATTCCACCATCTGGAATCTCTTGTGTTTCAACCTTCCAGTTTGCGATGGTGAAAAGGCTCATTGGATGCTATTGTATCCACACCCATTTTCCTGAACATGCCCTTCTTACCTGTTTATCAATTTCCCTTTCAGATGATGTTGAGCCAGACTCTTTGACAAAGCTTTCCAAGTTACAACCAAAAATATTCCAAAAATAAAGTTTTAGCCCCTCAAATTGTTTAAGGAATATCTTTCCTTAATTTATGAGTGTCCTTCACAATTCTAATAAAACACCCTCTTTCATGTCTACTCTCTAGTTTTTTCAGTCAGTTCAAATTTATATCTGATCACTTTCTTTGTATCTGTTGATTCCCTTTCCTGGGAAATAGATATTACAGAAATATCAGTAGATCACTACATGCTTTAGAACTACAGAGCCTTATAGTATGAAACATGGATTTTGGCCCACTGAACATGCACCAACTATTGAGCACATATTTATTCCCTGAATGCTGATCAAATACCCCAGGCAGTTCAACCCAGTTACACACCCGCTGTGATTAAGTGAGTGAGAGACCACCATCAGAGTTGACCATGGATATTGTGTCCAAGCTGTCTAGCTATGCAAGCCTGGCAATAAGATATGGAGAAGAAGCTGTTACCCATGTAGTAAGACCTCCCTCGCCACACATCTGATCAGCCCAAAGAAATGTCAGAGACCGATACAGTTTGGTACCGGCAGCATCGCAGGAATTGTTAGTCAGCATTGAACTCAGTGTAGGACTATCTTAAGGACTCCAGCTCCCAAATTTTCCCTCCGGGTTTACTCTTGAAGCCTTCCCCATGAGTGGGTATAGCCACAAGGCAGTGGAGGCTTGAGATCAGAGTTTTCCTTCTCCTAGATGAGTTTCCAACCACAGCTGGTGAGACCCATCTGCCCCAATCGATTGGTTTTACGATGTCAGTAATCCCTTTTTGCCCCTTCTCTTATCAGTAGAAACAATTCCTCCAGACTTAGTAGCTAAGCAACATGAAAGCCAGGAGCTGAACTTGTTTTTCAGAGGCTATTTGAGGTGCACACTATTGGGAGCATTTAATAGGTAGTGGGAGCTTCACCCCATTAGCAACCCCATCTAAAACAACCATAAGGAATCAAATGTGTAGCTAATTAAATCACCAACCCACACATTTTGGGTCTGTGGAGGGAAACCCCTGTGGTTTTAGGGTACAAGTTCCATATAGACAGGATTGAACCAGGATCACTGGAGTTATCAGCCAGCAGCTCAACTAGGTGTACCACTGTGTAACAGATTTAATGATACCTCCATAATAATAGACACAAAATTATGTTATACCCCATCAGATGTGAGCATTTCTCTGTAATCTATTCTCTTTGAAATGCCCAGCAACATAAAACAAGCTATTTGCTGTCACAGAAGATAGATTTTATGGATTACTTACATTGCAGTCCATGAATGTTCTCAGCAATCTAAAATTGAAGAGCTGCAGGTGCTAGAAATCTGAAATGAAATTAGACAGTCCTTGAAGGAGAGCAGCACAGTCAACCGGTGGGAGGTACAGAGATGAAAGGAGGCAGACACAGTGGCATAGTCACAGTAAGAGTGCACAGTGGGCACAAAGAGTGCTTCACGGTGTGCGCTCACAGGATTAGACACAGGTGCAGACAGCTGGCTCTCTCTACCATGGTGGTTATTGGCTCCAGCTCACCCCAGGAGCAGAGGACAGCAGGCTCACATCTTGACACTGGGGCAGAGAAATGGTAGAATCCTCATGAAGACATAGAAACAGGAGGTTAGTCATAGGAATTCCAACAGCACTTCAGCAGGATTACTAAGCAAGACAAATCATTCTCAATAACACAGTCTAATTAGAGACCCCTTTAGATAATCATAGTATGCAGGAAACAAGTGCCATTCACAATTAACTTAACAAGATTAAAACAAAAGCACCTGAGCTTATCAGGTCTAGTTAAGATAACAGTTAGTAAATACAAGTGGTCGAAAAACCAAGAAGGTCAATGTTCTATGGCAAGCTGCAGAGGTCAACCAGACTTGTGGCAAAAGTGTGGCATAGTTAGAAAAAGAGTGCGGACAGGCCTTGAGATTGGCATAGTGTTAGAGATAGTGTCACAATGTTATGAGCCAAAGTCAAAGATGAGCTTATTGTCAAGAGCGCATGTACACATTGCACAGGTGCAATGAAAATCTTATTTGCAGCAGCACCACAAGTACACTGCATCAGAGACACAACATTCCCAAGAAAAAAACGAAGCTAGACATAAATTATATACAAGATGTATAGCAAAGAAACAAACTAGAACAAAAATCAACAAGGTTCATTCTAGAGCAATGTGGTCAAATTGTTCAGTGGGTTGCTATATGAGGTAGTGATTAGGATTGTGTAGGTTGGTTCAAGGGCCAAAGGGTTGAAGGGAATCAGCTGTTCTTGAAGCTGGTTGTGTGGACCTTCAGGCTTCTGTACCTCCTGCCCAATGGTAGCTATGAGGAGAAGGCATGGCCCGGAGGATGAGAATCTTCAATGATAGATGATGTCTTCATGTAGACACACGGAGGCCTCACAGGTCCAGTGACAATTGGTTTTAATTCTGGTCTCAAGTGCTGTCTGTGTAGAGTTTGCATGTTCACTCTGTAACTGGCTTTCACCAACATCCCAAATATATGCTGGCAGACTAATTGGTTATTGTAAATTACCCCTAGTGTAAGTATGCAGTAGGAGAATCCTGATGGAGTTGATATTCATATGGCAGAGATTATATTACAATGAAATAAATTGGCAATGGGATTGGTTGGAGCTGGAATGGACTTGTCAGGCTGAATAACCTCATTCTCTATTATAGGAAAATGTGAGAATAAAATTATAAGCAGCTCAGGAAACATCTATGACAAGAGAAATAGAGTGGAAAATTTAGCGTCAGTGCTTTACCCCTTCTGATGAAGGTTCTTCTTCCTGAAACATTGACTCTCTTTCTCTTTGGTGCTATTGCCTGACTTTCTGAGTGTTTAAGATTCATTCTGTTTCTCTCCACAGATGCTGCTAGACCTTCTGTGTTTGTTTTTTGCAGGGAGTTTCAGTTTTTATTTAATGGTTATAATTTTGTTGTTTCAACATGAAATACACTATCTGAAAAATAACTTTTTAAAGATGTTCCTTCATTCCACTGTATTTTCCATCAGATGCCAAAAATTGCACTCTGCAAACTACAGAAACTTAATTTTCCTCTTTATCATTTTTTTCCATTAAATATTCTGTACTTAAAGACCTCTATGCCATCAGCAATCTGGTTGTATACTACTTTGAGCTATGGTTTTCTTCTTTTTCTTTGGCACTTAGCTCCCAGTAGAACATAAGCCATTGGTAACCTCCAGTCTCCATGGTCCAAAGTTGATAGTATGGTTTGAGTTCATCAATATGTCTGTAATCTATTGTATTGACTGTACAGGTGATTGGCCTATACAACTTCACCAGAGCACGGCTGGCTGGCCTTATCCTGTTCCACCTCTCACAGCAGGGATGTAGGGTTGGATATGAGAGGCACGTTACAATGGTTTTAGTACATAAGAACCTAAAAGTCTGTCTGCTTCTAATAGAGCAGAATTTCCCAACCTTTTAATGCCATGGACCAATACAATCAGTAAGGGGTCTGTGGACCTCAGGCTGGGAACCCCTGTAATCGAGTAATGTAACTGCTCTTCTGGTTCTTGCCTAAGTTCTTTCATTAATCAAGTATTTTGTTAGGTTAATTTGGTGACCAATTTGAAGGAACTATAAGCAGATACTGCTACAATAGAAATGACAGAGACCCGATGTTGCAGAGAGTTGGGGACATGGAGGCAGATATCGCAAAACATGGTGGAGACTGAACACACAACATACTCTTCATGTGAGGACATGACAGAGGAGGGAGTCCCAGAATGGACGAACTGATACTGTCTCAAAAGGCCCACTGAAGAGGCTTGCTTTGCTGAACCATGCATAGAGATACTCGAGGGTCCAGCAGTGACCATGCGAACTTGACAATTGGACTTTCTCTAATGTAGGAGGGGTGGCACTCATGTGCCATTCACAATTCTGTTTTTATAGCATGTTAGGGATTGTATGATGTGACTAACTGATCTTTATATGTTACAACAGAATTAAGTACACTACCAGGTTCAATAACAGTTACTTCTCTTCAACCATTCGGTCTTGAACTAACAAGTGCAACTGAAATCATTATATTTTATCAATACTGTAATCACTTTGATCATTTTACTCTAAAAAAATTGACATTTCTAATTGTCTTCATTCTTGTAAACTTGTGTATAATATACATAGGTTTGTTTTTCTTATGAATGCTTCTTACATGATTCTATGTACTTGAAATGCTACTGCAAATCTCTCATTGCTCCTGTGCAAACATGTACTTGCACACCTGACAATAAATCTGACTTTGCAGAGGCTTACAGGAGTCAGCCTACCTCTGTGGACCAAGTATGCAGTGGAACTGCTCTACTTGCTCCCTACGACATTTTTTGTTAACAAAGAGTTTTGCACATTTCATTTACTAACTGTTCTCCAGTATATTCAAAGATTCATTTTGTATCAAAGCATGCATCTATACACAACTCTTAAGATTCGTTAGATAGCCACAAAACAAAGAAAAACCATAAAAGTCATTCAAAGAGAGACATTGAACCCTCACCCCCACACAAAAATATCTAATCATCAACCCCTCAAACCCTCCTCCCACACACAAAAATATATGATAACAGAACAAGAACATCGACCCCAAACCCCCTCCCCTGCTCAAAACCCAACAAGGGCATCAGCCCCCAAACACCCCCACCCCACCCTTGCACAATGGTGGAAGGAATGGGTGAAAACACAGAACATAGAAACAATAAGTCTGAAAACGTCCACAGTCCATAACCACAATAGTCCAATCCAATAACGCAGAACCACTGACATTATCAAAAGAGAGAGACACCACACGGATGCAGAGGCCTGCCACAGCAAGCCGCCAGATGTAGTTAGGCCACTCGCAGACTCCTTCTTCAACAGCAGAGAAATCCTATCAGTGATCAAAAGGCAGGACCGAGAAAATTCTGAACTCAAACATCTGGACTTTCTGAGATACAGCCTGGAGTGGGCCCTTGCAGCCCTACCAGCCACACCACTCAGCAATCCCCCATTTTAATCCGAGCCTAATCACAGGACAATTTAGAACAACAAATCAACCTAATATGCCAACAATCCCAGTCATTTTCCTTTATTTATCTGTATTTTCCATCATACACTTATCTTTTCCCTAAACCATTTATTAAAAAAATCTCTGTTGAAAATGAAAGATGATGTTGCCCTATAGAACTGAGAACAGATCTGTCAACTCAATGTAAAATCGAGAAATACATGCACCCACATGCTGGCATTCTAATAACAGTGATGATCATTAATATAAGAACCAACTGGCTTCAGCATAACTATACTACTGTGGGCCATGATATATCTTTTATATATGCAAGAGTTAATTATATTGGATACACCACAGATGTATGCAGAAAGATGAAGCATAGGTGGAATAATACTTGACATAAAAATTGAAGCTCTAAATGAAGTACTGAAGCATTTTGATGATGTGAAACCAATTGATAAGAAAATAAATGATTGTTAGCAGGGAACAGATTAGGAAGGGCTAATTTCCCCTCCTTTGAAGCTGCAGTGTAGCATTGAGGATATTGAGAAAAGCCGAAGATTGTACAATGTACAATGATTGGAAGCCACTAGAAATCAACTTCAAGGAAGCAGAATTCCTGGACTGAAATCACACTAGGGATGATTGTTTAATCAGAAACATGCTGTTTTTGTGGTGCATTTATGATTTATCATCTTGCTAGACTGATTAGTCCTTTTTGTTTCTGCAATCACTGTTCACTTTTCGCAAATGCAATAGCTGAGGATTTTATTCTGAGCACTACAACCCAGAAATGGGTACAGACAGAGCATCATTTTCAAGAACATATAACAACAGCAATTTTGAAAAGTACAGTACAGTGGCAACGTGCCATTACTTTTGCTTACAACATGCTTTGTTTTACATCAACATCTGCATGTGAAGGCATAAGAGCCAACATTTCTCAATGTTATTGAACGTGCACTACTGTGAGAACTAATTAGCAATTACTTAGTGAAAGTCATCACATTTTAGAGTTGGTTTTGCTTGAGTGACAGGTCCATGGATACTCCCTGATCTTTCACTTGTAACACAGACTTAACTGTGAGTTTGGCCGATGCATCATGTTTAGCCACATAACCATCAACTCTTTACAGACAGATGTGTCCCAGAAACTGACTAGCATAAAGAACAATCCAAATTTTAATCCTCACCCTTTGGAAGAAGAGCTAATGAGCTTGTCTTGGTGAAATGTCTGAAACAGGTCTACATATTTTGCAAATTCAAGAACTTCAAATCAGCTGTTTAGTTTCTGATAGTCACAGGCAATGAGACTCAATAAAAAAAATATTTCAATACTATCTGAAAGATTGTGTTCGGTTAGAGGTACAGTGCCTATAAAATATTCACCCCCTTTGAAAGTTTTCATGTTTTATTGTTTTACAACATTGACTTACAGAGGATTTAGTTTGTTTGTTTTTGACACTAATCAACAGAAAAAGCCAAATTAAATCGACTGTAATTCAACATTGTAAAACAATGAAATATGAAAACTTCTGGGGGGGGGGTGATATTTTTTAAAGGCACTGTACATCAAGAAAGTAAAAATTTTAAAAAAGAACGTAGAGTTGCACTTACAGAGAAATTGCAATGTGGATAGACAATTAATGTACAAGGGCCACAAAGGGTTAGATTGGGATTTAGAGAATTCATCCTTTAGCGTATGAGGTAGATTGGGAGATCAAGAGTTCATGAAAGGTCCATTCAAGTGTAATAGAAGTTGTCCTTGAGTCTTGTGATATGCATTCCTAAGCTTTTGTATTGCCTGCTGAACCAAGGAGAAAAGGATGATTAATGTGGGATGGGTCCTGGGTGATTACTCAATTTCTCAGTCTTGTTAGCTCTGCATGTTTATTCCCTAGTTTCTTCTTGATTTTTTTATTTCTCTTTCTGGAAATAGAGCATGTGCTTAGCCTAATTGGCCCAGCATGTCTTCCTGCTGTGCATTTACATTCTTTTGTCCAGGTTCTCTCTGTCCAATTGTTCCATTCAGTCATTGAGTGTTGAAGAAAGGTCTTGGCCTGAAATGTCAACTGGTTACTCTTCTCCATAGATCCTGCCTGACCTGCTGAGTTCTTCCAGCATTTTGTGTGTGGTACTTAGATTTCCAGCATCTGCAGATTTTTTCATCGTTGACCAAATAATCATGTTAACCAATGACTCATTGAACAATGCAGCATAAATACAGGCTCCTTGATCCAACAAGTCCATACCAACCACCTTTGTCCATCTGGCTAGTCCCAATTTCCTGCATTTGGCCCATATTCCACTAGGCTTCTTCAATGGACCTATCCAATTGTACTTCGCTTAAACACTTCCTCCAGCAGTTCCTTCCATAAGTTCACCATCATCTGTGTGAAAAAGTGGCCTTTCAGGACCCTTCTAAATCTTTCTCCTCTCACCCTAAATCTTTGTCCCCTAGGTTTGAATCTCCTTACATTGGAGAAAAGACTGTTACCATCCATCTTATCAATGCTGCTCATACCATTAAGTTTCCTATAAGATTGCCTGTCACTTTTCTATGCTCCAAGGAGTGAAGAATTAGCCTGGTCAACCTCTCCCTATAACTCATGTCCTTTAGCTCTGGCAATGCCCTTGTGAATTCTCTCTGCACTCTTTCCAGTTTAACCATACCTTTCCCTTAACATGGTGACCAAACTGTACGTGGTACTCAATGTGCGGCCTCACAATCAACTTATACAGCTGCAACATAATGTCTTATACTCCTATACTCAGTCCCCTGACTCAAAAAGGTCAGCATGCTCAATAATTTTTTTCATCACCTTGTCTACCTATGACACTCTTTCAGTGAACTATCCTTCTGTTCCATTACACACCCTAGTGCCCTCCTATTCATTCCTCCTATGTTGGCTTGACTTTTCAGAGTGCATCACCTCACTCTTAGAGCCAAAGAGTCATACAACAAGAAACAGGGCCTTTGGCCAACCAGGATGCCCAACTAGGCTACGCCCATTTGCTGACTTTCAGCCCATAGCCTTCTAAACATTGACAATGCATTCCTGTTCAACTGTCTTTTAAAGCTAGTTATTCTCCCACCTCAGCCACTTTCTGTGGCAGCTGATTCTGCATAGATACAAAGCTTTGTGTAAAAAAGATGCCTCTCCAGTTGCTCTTCAGTCTTTCATTCTCAACATAAACCTATGTCCTTTAGTTCCTGATACCCCAACTCTGAAGAAAAGATTGAATGTATTCACCCTATCTATGACTCTCATTATTTTATATACCTCTATAAGATCATCCAGCACTATTCCTAGTTTAATAATATCTTTTCTGTAGCAGGGCAACTAAAACTGAATAGAATTTTCCAAGTACAGCCTCCCCAGCGTGCTATTCATCTCCCATCATTTATTGTCAATGCCCTGATTTATGAAGGCCTGTGGCTTGAAGACTTGTAGTCTGAGGTCTCACCATTCTACAAACCTCCTAGAGACCTGCTATTCATAGTGAAAGTCCTACCTCGATTTCTCTCTTCAAAATGCAACACCTCACACTTATACAAATTAAACTCCATTTGCCAATTCCTCAGCCCACTTACTTAGCTGATCAAGGGCCCCTTGTATGTTTTCGTAGCATTCTTTATTGCTCATTTCAACATCTGTTGTTCAACTCCATCTGCAAACTTGCTAAGCATGCTTGGCACATTGATATCTAAATTGTTGATGCGCAGCACTAGTCATGGGCCTCCAGAGTCTCTGAAACAACCTTCTACCATCTACCATCATCTTCAGCTTTCTACTATCAAGCCAATTGTGTATTTAATTAACCATTTCTCCATAGATCTCATCTTTATTAAAATCCAGTCCTGGGCGCATTTTCCCAACTCAAGATCCTCCTGATATCTAAATCAATTTGCTCTGTCAATGTCACCTCCTAATTTTGTGTAATTTGTAAATTTACTGGTTAAGCATCTAGATCATTGATATAAATAACAAATAAGAATGGTTACGATACTAATATCTATGGCATTCCACTAGTCACCATTCTAGCCTCTATTCTGAAAAACAAACTTTACCCACCATCCTGGATTGTGCCTTTAACTACTATTTTTTAAGTCAGTTGTAAAGAGTTTTAGCAGTGGCAGCATTTGAAAGACAGCCAGGGCAGTTGGTGGATTGGGGTGGGTTGGGGGGGTGGTGTTGTGAGAAATAATCTCAGGGACCTGTTCGTTGAAGTCTGGAGCCTCCTCCTGCTCAGAGAATCCTTTTCTAAGGCTCATCTCAGATTCAACCCAATTCATATCTGTCCCATTGAGGTACATCTAATCATAAGTAAAGTGATGGATGATGTTGTCATTAGTGCTACCAAGTTTCAATTGCTCACCAATAAATTTTTCACCCCTGTGATTTTAGCATTTGCAAGAATTTCTCATCTCTGAACAAGTCATAGCCTAAACAATTCAAATTGAATTCTTTAAATGACTGCATTAATTGAATTAGATCACCCAAGTACAAATTTCAAAGTTCAAAATCCATTTATTATCAAAGTATGTGTGCAGGGAACAACCCTGAGATTCGTCATCCCACAGGCAGACACAAAGGAAAGAAAACCATGGAACCTGTTCAAAGAAAAACATCAAACCCCCAACATGCAAAAAAAATGGATCAGGCAAAACAGTAAAAAAAATGAGCAATAAACACCAACCTACAAATTCCATGAAAGATACCTGGCATATTCAGTTCTGCTCAGTTCCGTTCAAACTAGCACTGTGCCGTTTGTTCTCTGCAGGCCATCTCAATCAAAATCACACACAGTAGCAAGGAAAACGGAGTCATCCGAAGCCAGAATCACATCATAATATGAAGTACAGAGTCCAATCCACAAACCGCTTTGATTAAACTTTGCCCAAGATTCAGGACTCTGGTACAATCCTCTGGCAGCATTGAGGGAGAGAGCCATCATTCGAATGCAGGGACCTTCCTCTTGGAGCAGTGAGTGAGAGAAAGACTGTCACACGCAGACATCTTCCTCCAGCAGCAGTGAGCGAGAGACTGGACTATGGTTCTGGGCACCCAATCACCTTACACTCTCGCTTTGATGCTTTAATCAGTGTGGTCAGTGAGAAATGGAGTTTATCATAGGCTTGTGCCCTGTCTCCAGGCTTCTTGGCCTTGAGGATGCCCAGTTTGCTTGAAAAGCCACCAAACACTCTCAGAGACAGCAAAGCTCCAGGATAATCAATCCAACACTACTCTGCCAAAATGTTGATCACAGGCTCCATCAGCATGGGAAGCACGTGTGAAAGAAAAAGGATGTAAAAGGAGTGAAAGAAGTAGTTTCGTGAACTGTCTGAAGGATATCGCCCTTGGGGTCATATTGTTTGCTGCCACCATCTTCTTCATGATCTCTCATAGCTTTATAACAATCAGCATGGTTAAAACTGGTCAGTTCAGACATAGTGAGGGGAAGCTCAATTTGTATGATTCCATGACTCTAGCTATAAACTAAGTTGAGCCAAAGAAAACATGCATTAACTTACTTTTATCATAGTCTATGAAAAAATTATTCCATTTGTTAAGAGATAAAGCAGCTGATGGAAAATTAAAATGAATATATGCATTAAATATTGGATGGATCATTCACCTACTGTAAGTTGTACAGTAGTACAACTAGTAGAGCCAATAGCTCAAGTCACCAGCGAGCTGGGTCCAAACATGACCTCTGGTGCTGTCTTGGTAGCGTTTGCATATTCTCCTTGTAACTGAATGGATTTCCTCCATGTTCTCCAGTTCCTTTGCACATCCCAAAGACGTGTTTTGTTGCTTGTTTAGTTGTTATAAATATGTGCTTGGCAGAATCTTAGAAAATTAATGGCTATGTGGGGAGGAAATTTAAAATTTGGGATGAATATAGGATCCATGCAAAATGAGTGGTTGATGGATCATGCAGAAATTTTGGTCAGTGCTGTTCCTTCCTGTGATTCTATGAAATTTGCAAATTGCTCAGTGTGATTTTGAATGCTTCCATCTTGTCTTTAGCTGAATCCTAGCACTTTTAAGGATGTTCCTTCTCCCACCAATATTTTAGTTGTCTACCAATATCCCCTGTATTCAAATCTTACTATTTGGTTTATCCTCCTCCCACCATTTCTAAAGCTATTTATCTTCTTTATTTAATAGTTCATCGATACTGTCCCTCAACTGACTTTAAGGATGTACACAGGGATCCTTCAAGCCTCATTTCTTGATGTATTAACTATTCTCTTGTACAGTGGAGCCACTGAGCTCTTCCCCTTGGTTGTCACTTATTCAGGTTGCAGCAGCAATCTCAGTACCAGTTTGGGTCTTCCTCAGCTCTTCCTATAACTTAGCTCCAACTGCTGACCTCTCTACTTAATGCAACCTTTTCCTCAGAAGATATGAGGACCTGGAAAAGCATTGTCATTCAACCAAGGATATTTACTTCATGCTTTTTTTTATCTCTGCTAACTTTTTCTCACAAGCTGTGGGAAGCACTGAACCATGTTGAGAACACCTTCATGCCTGATGTTAGTCCTGTCGTCTACAATTTACTCTAATCCAGTTATAACTGGTACTTGCATAGACATATGAATCACAGATTGGCATCAGTATAATTGGCTGAATGGCCTGTTTCCATACTGTTCTATTCTATGACTCTATAAAGTGAAAATCAACAGGCCCTTGATTATGCATGTTGATTGACAAGCAGTTTCTGGCATTCCTGTGACTTAACTGTCGGTGAATAATGCAACAGCAAATTCTTCCATGAAGGTTTTAGTAATATGAAGATGTACAAAGGTGAGTGAATTTGCATAAACCATCAACAGCAGGGAGAAGTATAATGAAGTAGCAATTAGCCTGATCTATTTCATAACATTTACTTTTGACCTTGTCAATTTCTCATCTCCTTGCAACCCACTGGCAATGTAAGTATGTGCACAATGATGACTCTTAGCTACAACTCATCACAGTTTCTCAGCCCTCTTGTGGCCCCAATGTGTCACACTGCTTATCCAACTTCCTGCCTCTGATATATCACTTCAATGAACAAAGGAAAGAGTGAAGTCATTTGCCCTGACATTAATTTTGTGTTTGAAAAGTCAACTCCATTTCTCTCTCTTAAAGCTGTCCGCTGATAAACCTGAATGCTTTGTAGCCTTGATGCCTTGTTTGACCTAGCACTAAACTTACGACCATTTCTCCGTTCTCCTCTTGTCCTTTGCCTGACTGCACTAATCTCAGGTGAAATGGAGGCACTGTTGCCTCCAGATGTGAATATTCCACTCCACTTCCCGGATGACCTCCCTCAATTTAGTTTCCATTACCTAAGGTTGATCAGAATCAAAATCAGAATCGAGTTTAATATCATTGTGATATGTTGTGATATTTGTTGTTTTGCAGCAAAGTACATTGCAATACATAATAATAAAAAATCTAGAATTAAAATAATATATTGTATTTTTAAAGTAAATAAATTAAGCAAGTAGTGCAAAAAGAGAGTAAAAAAGTGAGGTAGTGTATATGGATTCATTGTCCATTCAGAAATCTAATGTGGGGGGGGGGGGGAAGAACTTGGTCCTAATATATTGAGTGTACATCGTTTGGGTCTTGTACCTCTTCCTTGGTGATAGCAATGAGAAGAGGACATGTCCCTTGGCGATGGGGGTTCCTTAATGATGTATGCCACCTTTTAGAGGCATTGCCTTTTGAAGATGTTCTCAGTGCTGTGGAGGCTAGTGCCCAAGATGGGGTGTGTAACTTTCTGCAGTTTTTTCTTTCTAATCCTATGCAGTCTTCCCTCTGTACCAGAGATGATGCAACCAGTTAGAATGGTATGTCTACAGTACATCCTGAGAATTTTGTGGGAGTCTTTGGTGTTCTACCAATACTTCTCAAACTCCTAATGAAATATAGCCCCTGTTGCACCTTCTTTGTAACTGCATCAAAAGATTGGGCCCAGGATAGATCTTCAGAGATATTGACACCCAGAAACTTAAAACTGCTCACCCTTTCCATTGCTGATCCCTTACTGAGGACTGGTGTGTGTTCCCTCAAATTCCTTTTCCTGAAGTCCATAATCAATTCCTTAATGATGTTGAGTGCAAGGTTGTTTTGTGACACCACTTAACCAGCTGATTAATCTCTCTCCTGTAAGCTTTGTCATCATCATCTGAAATTTTTCCACTAATAGTTGAGTCAACAAATTTACAGATGGCATTTGAGCCACACAATCGGGTGTAAAGAACTCTAGAGTCGTGGGTTAAGCACACATCCTTGACGTTTGCTGGTGTTGATTGTCAATGAGGAATCCACACTGACTTTGGACTCCCAATGAGGAAGTCAATAATCTGGTTGCAGAGGGAAGTACAGAGGTCTAGGTTTTGGAGCTTGCTGATTAGTTCTGAGGGTGTGATGGTGTTCGGCACTGAGCTGTAATCAGCAAACAGCAGACTGACATAGATATTACCTTTGTCTAGGTGATCCAAGGCCAGGGAGACTGCATCTGATGTAGACTTACTGTGAGTGTAGGTCCTTGTTTAGGCAAGAGTTGACTCTGGCCGTGAGCAATCTCTCAAAGCACTTCATCACAGTGGATGTGAGTGCAACTGGGTGATAGTTATTGAGGCAAATCACCCTGCTCTTCTTGCATGCTGGTAGATTGTTGGCCTTTTGAAGCAGGTAAGAACTTTTGACAGCAACAGTGAGAGACCGAAGATGTCCTCAAACACTCCTGCCAGTTGGTTAGTGCATGCTTTCAGTGCCCGACCAGGTGCACAATCAGGGCCTGATACTTTGTGAGAGTTCACCCTCTGAGACAGAGATCACAGAGTGACCAGATGCTACAAGGATTTTCATAGATGTAGATCTGTTCTACTTTCCAAAGTATGCATAAAAAGTATTGAGTTCATCTAGGAATTAAAATTCAGAGCCACTCATGATGTTAGGTTTTGCCTTGTAGGAAGATATGGCCTGCAAATGTGCATCTGATTCCGTATCTAACTTAAATTGAAATTGTTTTCTCACTCTTAAAATAGCCTTCCAGAGGTCATACCTGAACGTCTTGTATAATTCTGGATCACCAGCCTTGAATGTCACGGATCTAGCCCTCAGCAAAGAATGTATCTCTTGGTTCATCCAAGGCTTTTGTTTTGGGTATATCCAGTATGTTCTCGAAAGTTTTCCCTCATCCACACAGGTCTTCATGAATTCAGTGACAATTGTGATGTATTCATTCAGATTTAAAGATGAATTCATGAATATTGTCCAGAGAGCCAACTCAAAGCAATCTTGCAAGTGCTCCTCTGTCTCCCTTGACCATGCCTTCTAGATCCTGAACAGTGGTGCTGTTGTCTTTAGTCTTTGCCTGTATGCTGGGAGTCGAAGAGCCACCAGATAAGATAGATGTTCCAAAGTGTGGGATTAGGACTGCCCAGTAAGCATTCTTGATGGTGGTATTACAGCGGACAAGCGTGTTGACTCACTGGTGTAGTATTTAGTACTGTTTGTTCACAATTCCATTGATCCCAATTCAACCTTGACTTTGGTGCAGTCTTGCGGGGTTTTATGACCTGATAACATATGAGCAGAATTAGGCTTTTTCGCCCATCATTTGCTCTGCCATTTCATCAGGGCTGATTTATTACCCCTCTCTCCCTATTCTCCTGTCTTCTCCCTGTAACCTTTGATTCCCTTACTAAGCAAGAATGTATCAACTCTGCTTTAAATATACCCAAAGTCTTGGCCTTGATAGTCTTCTGTGGCAATCAATTGCACAGATTCACCACCTTCTAGCTGAAGAAATATCTTGTCATCTCTGTTCTAAAGGGACACCCTTATACCCTGAGGCTTCTCCCTCCGCTCCTATAGGAAATATCCACTCTATCACAGCCTTTCAATATTTCATAGATTTCACTGGGATCCCTGCTCAGACTAAACCTGAGTGAATACAATCCCAGAGCTATCAAATACTCCTTATGTATTAACCCTCTCATACCTGAGTGATTCTTATTAATTTCCTCTGGTCCCTTCCAATGCCAGCACATTCTTCCTCAGATGAGTGGCCCTAATCTGCAGGCTGACCAGTGCCTTATAAATCCTCAGCATTATATCCTTGCTTTTGTTTTCTAGTTCTCTTGAAATGAATGCTAACATTACACTTGCCTTGCTTACCATGACTCAACCTGCAGGTTAACCTTTAGGGAATCCTGCACAAGGGCTTCCAAGTCCCTTTGCACTTCTGGTTTCTGAAATTGCTCCCCATTCAGCTAAGTCTATGCCTTTTCCTTCTATGAACCTATTAACTTCTGCTTTAAATATACCTAATGACGTGGTCTCCACAACAATCTGTGGCAATGAATTGCACTGATTCACCCACCCTTTGGCTAAAGAAATTCCTTGTCATCTCTGTTCCAAAGGGACATCCTTGTATTTTTTCTACATGAACATACACTTCCCTACATTATGTACCATCGGCCACCCCTTTGCAATCTCCCAGGTTCTTCAACAGTACCGGCCAACCCACCTATCTTCATACCATCCTCAATGTTAGTCACAAAGCCATCAATTCATGATGTCTTCCCTCTGATTATATAAGTATTTTTCCCCCAGGAACACCCATTTCCGCACGTAACGGTCACGTGAAAGACAATATGTTGCAGCGATACAATGGTAGGGGAAATTCAATGAGCTAGCATGGAATGGACAGGCTGAATGTCCTCCCTAATGTTTTGCAATGCATAAGTAATCAAGCCATCTAAAACGTTGTACTCAAGTAGTAACTTGCACCTACTTTACTCAGCAGCAGAAGCATAAAATCAGAAGATTATTATAAAATTCCATCTGTTTCATTCTTGTCACCATAGTATTTGACATCAGTGTAATGTCAGCCACAGTAATGTGGTTGATTTGTATCTTGGTCCTCCCTTTGGGGCCAAGTAAATGAAGCCTTGCTTGCACAATCCATACTCCATTTAAAAAAAAAACAATTTCTGCCTAAATTTTTGATTTTACAAATACTATGTGTCTTATTTTCAGGATTAATCATGTAGTTGGAATCACTTCACACCTCCCAGGAATACTGATCAGCAGACCTAAGTTAGTATTTGTAACACCTGCCCAAGATCAAATCCCCTGTGTGGATAAGTGTCTCTTATAACAATCTGCTGACTGGTTGTTGAAATGGTGAACAGGATTGTCCGGGTTTTGACCAGCCTGAGCTGGTATTGACGATCATTATTGTTACATGTACTGAGTTGCAGTGAAAAGATCTGTTTCCATGCCATCCAGACAGATCATGCCATTTCTAAGTGCGTTGAGGTAGTGAAAAGAAAACAAAATACAGAATATGGTGTGGTAGAGAAATAAAGTGCAAGGGACAGAGTGAGGTAGATTGCGAGAGAACAAATCAATCTTTTAGCTTATGAGAGATCTGCCCAAGCGTCTGATAACAGCAGGATACAAGTTATCTTTCAAACCTGAATGGAAGGCTGTCAGAGGTTACAGCAGGATATTGAAAGGATGCAAAACTGGGCTGAGAAATGGCAGATGGAGTTCAACCCAGATAAATGAGAGGTGATTGATTTTGGTAGGTCAAATATGATGGCAGAATATAGTATTAATGGTAAGACTCTTGGCAGGGTGGAGGTCAGAGGGATCTTGGGGTCCGAGTCCATAGGACACTCAAAGCTGCTGTGCAGGTTAACTCTGTGGCTAAGAAAGCATATGGTGAAAAGAAAACAAAATACAGAATATGGTGTGGTAGAGAAATAAAGTGCAAGGAACAGAGTGAGGTAGATTGCGAGAGAACAAATCAATCTTTTAGCTTATGAGAGATCTGCCCAAGCGTGCGATTGAGTTTAGTAGCCGACAGGTAATGTTGCAGCTATATAGGAACCCACTTGGAGTACTGTGCTCAGTTCCGGTTGCCTCACTACAGGAAGAATGTGGAAACCACGGAAAGGGTGCAGATGAGATTTACAAGGATGTTGCCTGGATTGGGGAGCATGCCTTCTGAGAATAGGTTGAGTGAACTCAGCCTTTTTTCTTTGGAGTGACAGAGGAAGAGAGGTGACCTGATAGAAGTGTATAAGATGAAGAGAGGCATTGATCTTGTGGATAGTCAGAGACTTTTTTCCTAGGGCTGAAATGGCTAGCACGAGAGGGCACAGTTTCAAGGTGCTTGGAAGTAGTTACAGAGGAGATGTCAGGGGTAAGTTTTTTACGCAGAGAGTGGTGAGTGCGTGGGATGGGCTGCTGGTGATGGTGGTGGAGGCAGATATGTTAGGATCTTTTAAGAGACTTTTGGACAAGTACATGGAGCTCAGAAAAATAGAGGGCTATGCGTAACCCTAGGTAATTTCTAAGGTAAGGACATGTTCGACACAGCTTTGTGGGCCGAAAGGCCTGTATTCTGCTGTAGATTTTCTATGTTTCTATGATTTACACAATGGGAGAGGGCAGAAGAAAGAATGAACAGCTTTGGAGGGTCCTTGATTATGTTAGCTTCCTCAGGGGGCAGTGGGAAGTTTAGATGGTGTCAATGGAGGGGAGGGCTGGTTTGCATGCTTTGTAAGGCAGAGAATAAACAAAGATGTATAAATAATGTGAAACAATAATGTGTGAATAATGCAAAATGAGTGGCAAATGTTGGTGAACATGTTCAAAAGAGAGGCAAGAGTGGCCTTTGAGCTGTGGGGAAAATGGATGATTTGAATGCACTTGTAACAAGATGAGGGTACTGCTGTTTGTCATTTGTTACCAATGCAGCAGCAATAAATATGAAACTGACACAGGGTTTATGAACAAATCCTGAGATTTATTAACCTCTGCTCAAAACTTAGAAAAGTAAACAAACAACTAACTTAACCGGAAGTTAACAGTTAGGCGGCAATACCTAACAAACAGTCAAACGTAGAAACTGTTCTTAATGAATTCTCATCCGAGCACAGACTTAATGATAAATTCAAAAAAGTCTATGTGATTTATATAGTCAGTAAGGAGAGACTTCCCTGAAAAATCGATTCCTCCAAAGTAACAACAATCTGCCGATCCCACAGCTGGGAAATGCCTTGTTCAGAGAAATCACGAAGAAATAAAAGGAACTGACTTTTTGACTGGAAGGTGGTCACTGCACAAACCTTCCCGACCTCGCAAGGGTTTAACTCAAATGTGCATGTCGCAATTCCTGAATGAAGTCACAAAGGTCAATCATTCCTTAAAACGCTGAACAAAATTAACTTTATGCAATCCTTTGAACTCAGATAACTCCAGTAATGCCTTCACTCTCTGATACTGGACTGTGAGGGAAAAATAAACATGCAACAAACAAAACCGGTGGAGCCTCCACACCTCCGACCGGCAGCAACAACTTTGCATCAAAAATAAAAATGAAAACTGCGTCACAGTCGCGGCTTTGGTTTAAATACTGTTTGGAACATGCCATCACATGACATAACATAACCCCATGGTCATGAGACAATTGCATCATCCCACTCACAAGACTATTACATTATCCCATTGCATCATCCCACTCCCCGTTCAAACTGTGAGTATGTAACACCTTCAAGAAAACTGTGATGACAGAGAGAATAGAACAGTCCATGTAGCTGCTACTAATTTTGCAGTGGAGATGAAGATACTTCTCCCATCCATCTACCTGCTGGGCTACGTCAATACCAGAGAAGATTATAATGAGGCAGCAATTGGCCTGAGTAGCAACTCTGTCCGTTTATATTTGCCCCGTGAATTTCTCATCTCCACTGGCAATAAATTTGCGTGTTGATAACCCTTCTCTCAGCTGTCTTACTTTGTCACACTGCTTATCCAAATTGTAGTCTCTGGTAGACTGATATGTCCCTCGAAGAAAAAGAGAGAAGTCCAAAGTCATTGGTGTCTGTCATAAATGTTGCACAGAACATATCAACCCATTCTCAACCCTTGCAACCATCTATGAATGGACTGGAGGTACAGAAGGCACTGGAATTCACAATGTAGTGTAGTGGTATCTTTACCAGCACTTGTAGTCTAGATCTATTCACTGGCCAGGCTGTCCATCTTCCCGGCTCTCTGATTCGATAAATTGGTTGATTACACAGGGTGCAAGAGAAGTTGAACAACATTAGATGTTTATAACATTTGACACGCTTTTATCTGGCTAAGAGCTCAAGTGTAATCGTGACTTTAGAAAATATGTTTGAAAATTCCATTAACAGACACAGCTCTCACATGAACCTTTCTCTTCATGCTAATTTTTGAGAAACAGTCTGATGTGAAGTGTTGATGTTTAACTTTTGCTGCATTGCGAATATCAGACCGAATGCTGTCCAACGTAATTGTGTGATGGAGAGCACTCGACAAATACACTCCTTTCACATGCACACAAACATTGCCTTGTCATTCTGCTGATCATACACACTTCATTGTCTTCCCCAGTATATTCTCATAATGGTTCGTAAACCAAGTTGTTGGCTTTATTGTGCCTTTCCACAATACACAGCAGAGTAATCCACTTATTTAGTAATGGGAATGTGTAAATGTGTATATGTTGTTTGTATACTGTATCTAAGGTGGTTAGTTCTGTTTATTTTGTAATATGATTGTAACTACACTAAGGGGTGCACCATATTCTAATTCATGTGTAGTTTTAAGTTACCTTTGTTGGTAATTAACGATGGTGAATAGAAAGGAGCTCATTGCCCTCTGAGAGGGAGAGTTAGGGACTGCCAGGACTTCTCACTGGACAAGAATAAGCACGTATAAGCAAGAATAAGCTTATTGTGTTTTCTTTAGATAACTTTTTGTAAATATATAGACATTTTCCTTATCACTATTTTTGCTAAATTTTGTAAGTTTGATTTTTATCGCATCTAATAAACACCTTTGCAGTAAAATGCTAAGCGACATCAGCCATTTTTTCTTGGGTCATAAACCACCTATCTAATAAATTAGCCCATGAATACCACAAATCTGACCCAATCTGGGTAAATGAATTGATTTAGACACTTAACCTGATGTTATTAAACATCTGCTCTAGAAATCTATATTAAACACATTAACTTATGCCTAGGCAACACTTACAGTGTTTCTTATTAAATAACACCTATTCTCTGCAAAACATAAGGGATTATGATCTGAGTCTAAATATGTTTTACTTACTAGATAAATCTCACCTTCACATAATTAGTCTGCTGAATAACCATTTAAGAATAATTGAACTATATGCAACGTTCATCTAATAATAAGTTCTGTTAATAAACTACAAAATATTTCAGAATGAAAATAGAAACAACTATAAACCAATCACATTACTGTATGTGGTCAACACTGAAATGTATTGTTCATTCCAGATTGTTTGTTAATCATTTTGAATGGTTTATTCAGAACATCTTGGAGTGTAATCAAAGATCATCCATTTTGGTGTGATCACATATAAGCCCAACTGGCTCAGACAAGTTATTTCCTTCCCTAAACTATTTTAATGAACCAGATGAGATTTCTTTTTCAGAGAAGTTGGTAATGAGATGTTGGCATTGATAAAAGACTCATCTATTGATGAACTACCTTATTGAACTGTTACAATCATTATAAATGAAGGAGGTAATAATTGGGTAGTTATTTTACTTGCCACAGATAGGATCATTATATTCCAGATTAATTAATTGAACTTAGGTTGTTATGGGTTATGGGGATGTAATGTTAATGGTTCCCTGAAGACTCAGAGGCTGAATGGAGATCTAAGAGAAGTTTACAAAATTATGGGAGACATTGATAGACCGCCATTGTCTTTCTCCCACAGTAAACAAGCTCAGCAGGTCAGACAGCATCTATGGAAAAGAATAAACTGTCAACATTTCGAGTCAAGACCCTTCATGACTTCCTCTGCTACACAGAGATTATAACTCAAATGATTTGTTGTAAAATGCTTTGGGACGTCCTGACACCATGCAATGCAATTTCTAAATGCAAGCCTTTATATCATTTTATACTTATCTCAAGGTGGTGAACTAACAATATCAAAAGGCAGCTCCATCATAAACCATGAGGGAATATCAAGTGAAGATCAATGAAAGGTCTTGGCCCAAAACTTCACCTGCCTATTTTGCTCCATAGATGCTGTCTGACCTGCTGAGTCCCTCCAGCTGTTTGTGTGTGTTGCTCAGAATGAAGGATCTCAGCCCAAAATGCAAACTCTTTATTCCACTCCAGAGATACTGCCTGACCTGCTGAGCTCCTCCAACCTAGTGTGTGTGTTGCTCAGGATGAAAGGTCTTATCCAAAATGTTGACTCTTTTTTCCTCTCCATAGATACTATCTGACTTGGTGACTTCCTCCAGCATTTTGAGTGTCCTTGATATGTTGAACGTTATTCAAATCTGATTAAGTAGGAGAAGCAAACATTGTGCAATATTCCAATTCCATTAAAAAAAACTTGTTTTGAAAAAAATATATACAGCACACTGACAGTACAAAAGTCACTACAGTCGAGCATTAGTATGGGTATTTGTAGTGTGTGGAGTGAACTCAAAGCCTTCAGAAGGAAGTTTGCACTGACAGCTGGCAACAGAGTGGTTTTTACCTAAAGTAGAGGGGAGGGTCTCCTCCAATCACTACCTCAGATTCTTGATCTTCCCTCATGGTTTATGATGAAGTTGCCTCTTGCGGTTGTCGGTTCACTACTTTGAGAGAAGTACAAATAAAATCAAGGCTTGCATTTGGAAACTGCATTTCATGGCCTCAGGATGTCCCAAAGCACATTACAGCTAATGAGGTACTTCTGAGTTATAGTCTCTGTTGTAACAGAGGAAGTCATGAAGCTCCCCCAGGCCTAGTACTGAGTATCAGCATGCAGACACAGAAGTGATGAGTCATTTCAAAACTCTATATTCATTTACTGGTTAAAGAAAATTTATCTCTATTATTTGCGCATGCTGATAGAGAGTGCGATATGACTCTGATTTGACTGTTAAGTTTCAGAGTTGTGAGCTCATTGGTTCTGTATTTCATTAGTGTGTCAATCAGATCTGATAACTGGAACTCTGCCCTTCGTTCATAACCACTTCAAGCAAGAATTTTCATATAATGATCGTCACAGAAATCAGCTTTTGAAAAGAAAATCAGATAGCTACTACACAGTTCATTAAATGCATCCAAAACAACAGTAATTAGTAAAGCAAATTTATTGGGGAGAATTGCTTCAGGCTAAGCAACAAAAACGAGTGAGTTATGGGCACCAAGGGATCCTTCCAACAATGCAGTAGAGCTTAATGCATATCAAGGAATGTCAGGATGAATCAGAATTTCCTTCAACACTTATGGTTGGGTTTTATCTTTCGTTCTGAAGAATGCTCATTGCCACAAAAGTTATAGACATAGCCAATTCTAATAAGAGAAGGTCTAAGACCACTTGACATTTAATGACATTACTAGTGGAAAGGGTTCAAAGGAGGTTCACGAAAATGATTCCAAGATTGAATGGCTTTTCATATATAGAACATTTGATGGCTCTGGCCTGCATTCACTGGAATTCAGGAGAATGCGGGGTGACCTCATAGAAACATTGAATGTTGATAGTGTGGATGTGGCAAGGATGTTTCCAGATGTTTCCAATGGTGGGAAAGGCTAGGACTAGAAGGCACAACCTCAGGATAGAGGGGCATCCTTTTAGAATACAGATGAGGTGGAATTTCTTTAGACAGGGAGTGGTGAATTTGTGGAACTGATTGCCCCAGGCAGCTGTGGAGGCCAAGTCTTTACATATATTTAAGACAGGGGTTTCTTAGAGTCTTGATTCATCTGGGCACGTAGGGATACAAGGAGAAGGCAGGAGAATAAGGTTGAGAGGGAAAATGGATCAGCCGTGATGAAGTTATAAAATTTGACTCAATGGGCCAAATGGCCTAATTCTGCTCCTATATTTTATGTTCTTATTGCAAGTTCCCCAACATTAACACCTCGGAGTTAATCATTGCGAGGAAACTCAACTAGACCAGCCATATGGTTATAGTGTCTACAACATCAGGTCAGGACTCAGGCATCTGTGAAAAGTGACTCAACTTTTCACACCAAACAAGCAAATTACAATCATGCTAGAAGCTAAATTGTTCACTGTCACTCGTTATTTTATTTTCTGACTGACGGAGAATCTTGTGCAACACACATAAAATGCAAAAGAAACTTAGCAGATCAGGCAGCATCAATGGGGGGGAATAAACAGTTGATGGCTCTGACTGAGTCCCTTCATCAAGGCCCATTGGCTCTGAACCCAGAACCTCAACTCTCTATTCCCCTCCATAGATGCTGCCTGAACTGCTGAGTTCCCAGCACCTGCAAAATCTCCTGTGTTTCTTGTGAATCCTGTGGTGTGCTGTGAATTGGGCTAAAGACACAGCTACTGTGATGGTTATCAAATCTGCCTGCAATATGCCAACCTGTGGAGCAGTTCAAAGACAGGCTGGCCAACAGTAGGAGGTGCAACTGGTGACACGTGGGATGATCAGCAGAACAGGGAAGGTACAAGTGACTTAAATGTTGCAAGTACTGTGGGCAGCAATGTGAGAGGCTGTAAAAAAACAAGTACTTTGTGAATGGATAAAAAAAGATGTGCAAGATTGTTTTGGTGTTTCATTTTTGCAAATAATGCTTGATGAAGAGAATGTCAAAAATCCATGACGGGAACAATATTTGGTGTCTAACAACAGAGAAGGGCCATTCAAAATAATAACAGAACACAGTATTGCTGGTGCCAGACATAGTTAGTTCTGTGGGAGAAACATCTGTTAGCTGTACCTGTGCCAAGATTTCAATGTAAAGGCACTGGTGACACTTTATCTTATCTCAGGAGAACATGTGATGTCATGCTGATGCAAGGCTTTGATCTGGTGGTGGTGCAGTTAAAACCAACGGATCATGTGGTAAACTACATTGAGATCATCTCTGCTGAGCAACACAAAGAACCCAGTGAAATGATCTGGATTTCATTGTAATCGCAGCACCATTACTTTTAAGAAGTCTGTGTAGAGCCAGTATGTCATCTAAGTTTTGACAAACTTCTATAGATGCAGAGAGCAGAGTATCTTGACTGGTTGCATCCCTGTCTAGAATGGAAATGCAAAGCTCAGGAAAGAAAAAGTTATGGTCCAGGATAGGGAAATGGATACAGCTCTGTCCTTTTCAAGCAAAGTCCTCCTCACTGTTGAGCATATTTGCAAGGAATGCTGCCACAAGAAAGCAGAATCCGTCAACAAGGACCTCCACTGCCCAGGCTTTGCTCTCTTGCCACTACTACCATCAAACAGGAAGTCCTTAGGTCTCACACCATCAGGGTCAGGAACATTTATTACTCTAAAACCATCAGGCCCCTGAAACTGCATGGATAACCTCACTCAATCAACTCTGAACTGATTCCACTCACTTTCATGTTCTCGGTATTATTTATTCATTTGCACTATTTATCTGTTTGTCAGCTTTGGTTTATGTATAGATTTCATAAATCCCATAGCATTCCTTTATTTTCCTGTAAATAGCTGCATGAAAATGAATCGGAAGGTAGTATATGGTGACATACATAGTTCATACTTTGATATCACATTTGCTTTCACCTTGATTTCGACTTAGAAGGATGTCACCCCTATACTCGGGAGTAGCACAATGCAGAATATTTCATTGGTAAATATGTAACAATGACACAATTACCGGAAATGGAAAAGAAGACAGAGTTGGTGTTCAATACATTTGGTTGAGCAATGATTTTGAAGATGGAGAAATGGATCAGATTTCACTGCAAGGCATGGTCTACAGAGTGGTGTGGTGTAATCTAGATAGGAAAGCAGTGTTAGTGTGGTCAGATATTTAAATAATGTTCATTTCTTGGTATTAGTAAAAGCTATTCAATTTTCTCTCTGGTTGTGGTCTTTCATTGATTATGTTATGGCTATTATTCTATTATAGATTTATTGAGTGTTCCCACAAGAAAAAGAATCTCAGAGCTGTATATAGTGACATACATGTACTTCGAAAATAAACTTATTTTGGACTTTGAGTGAATAGTCACTGTCATTTTCAGACTAATAAGATTCAAGCTATCAATAACAGCAAATCTTAGGCTGTTAAGACAGGGTGAATTTGAACATGGAAAAACAGCATTGGTGCACATAAAATCATTTCCTGAAAATAAGCACATAAATATTAGCAACTGATACCAAGACATTCAGAGTGTTTATGTTCAGTTGTTGTTAGTATAATTTTGCAATATCTTTTTGACAGAGTGTGAATTAAATCTGAGTTCAGATTGTTCTTAGTTATATTATTTGAGATGTAAGTTATACAATGGTGTGGTATACAAGCAGCCAGTCTTCTGAACTATGTGTCAGAATCCCTTTTGCAGGTGGAGAATTTAAGTTTAAGTAACTAGATATAGAGCTAGAATTTTCTAAAAGAAGCTTTTATTAATTATAGTTGCTTTGTGATGGTCATGAACACTACTGTGCTCACTAATATCATTCAATAAATTAAATCTGTGAAACATGTGATTCTAAAGCCATCACAGGTTATCTCTTTACTGTTTCATCAATTCTGGGTTATAAAGAACACATGAAAAGTGTTGGCATTCCCAATCACACCCCATCATGTGAATAACTGAATATAAAAAGTCAAAGTGATCACAATATCATTGATGTCATGGACAAATTTATTTCAATACTCTGGAGATAAACACCATGATCACTTTGATCAGCCCTACGCAAGTTTTCAACAGTTTAGACTAGTTGTCAGCAACATGTCAGAATCAGCTTCTTCCCTTTTGCCATCAGATTTCTGAATGCTCCATGAAATTATGAACAATAGCTCAATATTCCTTTTATGCCTTATTTACTTTTGTAATTGATGGTAATTTTTCTATCTTTGCACTGTACTACTGCTGGAAAAACAACACATTTCACATTATACAATTCACTGATAATAAGTCTGATTCTGATTCTAATTTTTTTGTGTGATTTTATGTACGCATTCCATCTTACTTTGCTTTCAAGACATGAAGTAGTTGGTCTCATTTCTCCTCATTTGCCAGTTTTGACCACCAATTTCATCCGTCTCTGTCCCTTTGACAGCTTTCTGTTCCAGTCCATAGAACTTTCTGCACATTCATCACCTCCGACTCCCATTAGCAATTTGTTCTTCTTGAGGCTGTGCTCACTCAATCCTTCGCACCATTATTCAGCTGGGAGATTAGATATTAGCTGCCACTTTACAAAAGCAAGTGTGACCTTAGAAATCCAGGAAATGGAAGGGTTTGTGTAATGAAGGAGTGTCAGAATGCATTTATATACTTAGCTGTGTTGCAGACAATGCTAAATATAGTGCCAAGATTTTAAATTAGATTTCAGATACTCACCATCAGTCTGAAGTAATAGGAACTGGACCGACTTCACAGTTGGATGGTAACTTCAAACAATGTAAGATTTCTTTATGCAGTAACACAAATGGGAATTTACACTCAGAAAGTGGAAGCATTTGTTCCAGGAGAGTGAACTGAATTGTTAATTTCTTTAAAAGGAAACAGAAGGATATGTAAAGCCATGGAGTACAACTGGCCATTTAGACATGAGTGTTCATGCTGCCAGCACCCAGATGGTCTTTGCACCAACTGCATTCCAAATACTCTAATGACTCTTGGTGAGGAAAAGCTTTATAAAAGGCAAGCTAACATTGGCATTACACCCTATGCATATTTTAGGAGTTTGCCAAAATTGGATATGCAGTGAGATCTTGGTCATGAGTTAGTTGAAGAGAGCATGCACTCCTTTCAAAGATGCCAAACCTCATAACATTTCCTCCTTTACCATGCTTTTAATATACTGTACTATCTTCCATATATTCCCCATAATCATAACTTTTGCATCATTCCTTCCCTCTATAGTAAAGACATTTGAAAAGTAGTTCCCAAGAAAATTATCCATATCACCACTTTAATGCATTGGTAAATTCTGCTTGCTCTTTATGTACTTGTAAAACACATTTGGATTCTACTTTCGTTTACCTTTGTACTTTCTCATGCCACCCCTTGGCTTTAATCATTTCTCCTTTTACCCCTTCCCACTCTTTATCTTCTTCTGGGCTATTTCCAATACCTCACATAGTGTTAAAGTTTTTGTTTTCTTCTTCATTCCAAGTCAGTCAGCAGCTGTGCAAAGACAATCAGTTCCGATGAAGAGTCATGGACCTAAAATATTAACTGTTTCTCTTTCAGATGCTACCTGATCATCATTATGATAGAATTGTTCCATCATTATCCATTTTTCCTTCAGACAAAGAGTATTCAGTCTTTCTAGCATCTAAGATTTTTTATTAAATTATCCTTCCCTTTCTGTCTTTTTATACTCTTTATTTTCCCTGTTTTACAAAATCTCTCACTAAGTTTGCACTTTCCACTTTCAAGGTCTTCTCCTCAAGGTATAAGTGTCAAATACCAGAAAGTAAGTAATTAAAATGAGTCAGAGGAAGTTTAAAGGAGACATGCAGGACAAGCTTTTAACATAGAGAGTGTAGGTGCCTGGAATATGCTGTCAGGAGTCATGTTGGAAGCAGATAACATAGTGGCATTTAGGTAGACATGAAAATGCAGGGAATGTGAAGATATGATCATGTACAGCATTTTCACTTGTCATCAAATTCAGCACAGACATTAAGAACAGAAGGATCTAATCCTGTGCTTGTGACAGGAGTCCTTGATGAGGATGGTTAGTGTAATATATGGAACAATGATCACTCTCCCTTAGCAACAAGCATTGATCTATTGTCTGTACAGGTGCTGTTGTCTACATTGGTGCATTGTTCTCTCGTTCTCTCACACCGCAATGTGAGACCAGTTAAAGTTATCTCCCTCTTGCATGCTCTTATTCAATTGATGTGCAGTTGTGCACATATCAAGAACTGCACTGACAGTTACAAGAAGAAACAGTAAGAGTTAAACAGCACAAGAAAGCCGTCAAGAGTGCTAACAAAGGAACGCATGAATAAGAGTGAAAGATGCACTGAATTTAAAGCAAATATAATGTGGTGATGGCTTCCGTCAGGAAAGTTGAGGAATTTGATAGTGCTAATGAAGGCTGGGAGTCATCAATCAAGTGGGTTGAACTGTACTATAACATGAACAATATGGAGGAGCAAAAAAAAAGCCCCTACACTTTTTAGTTTAATGGGACGAAGAACATACAGTCTCTTACACAACGTAGTAACCCCTAAAAAGCTAGCATGCAAGACGTTCGATGAAATTCTTACAATTTTACAAAATCACTTAAGCCCTAAGATACTGGGAGATTTAGATGTTACAAAAAGGAACCAGTCAAAAGATGAAAGCCTTTTTGAATACATTGCAGAACTGCATAAACTTTCCCAGTATTGTCACTATAAAGTTGGATATTCTGATGCATTAAGGGACAGACTTGCATGTGGCATGCATAGTGAAAATGCTCATAAGAACCTATCATCTGAAAGAGCCCTAAACTTAGAACAAGCATTGACTATTGCAATTTCGTTAGAGACTGCAGCAAAGGATGTAGCAGAACTACAGAAAAAGAGGTTAGAATGTGAAACGCACAAAATATCCCTGAATGGTGCAAAAAGCCAAAGATATTATAGATATAGCAAATCCTCCCATGATGCAAATGACTGGTAAGCACTTTACCAAGGTTCTGGAGGTGTTCTTCATCTTTCCTGACAGTCACAATGATGTCATGAAGGTAACGTTGTATTCCTAAGATATATTGGAGCACTTGGTTCATTGTTTTTTGCCTAATTGCTGGAGCTGATGCAATACATCAGTTTGTGATATTTCCTATGGTTCAAAGAAAAAAGTCTGCGGAAAAGGTCACATGGAGAAAAGGTGCAAGGCAGATGAAAAGCACAACTGAGTGAAAAATCTCAAACTCAAAGCTCAGCCAATGCATAAAGTTACCAAATGTAAAACAGAATCAGACAACAATGAGTCTGACAAAGGAGAACCATCATGCCTAGAACTGCACAGTGTAATTGAAACAGTTCACAAAATCATCTGGATCACAATAGATGTGTCTGTTGTAAAACTAGAAATGGAGTTGGATACAGGGTCAGCTTTGGCCATAATTCCACAGGATGACTACAATAGACAGTTTTCTAAAATACCCTTAGAGGAGATGTACACAGGTGAAAAATGTATCTCCCAAAGGCAAACTGAAAGTAATTGTGATGTTTTGAGGCCAAACACAGCAGTTAGAGCTTTACATGTTGAAAAATGGAAGTCCAGCTCTTTTCAGGCATGAGTGGTTGAGAAAAATCCAAATAGACTGGCACTCAATCAAAGCTCTCAGTGTGGTATCAACAGGGAAAGGCAGCCCAAATGATAGCACTGACCAGAGACTGGCACAGCTGCTTAATGCTAATGAGAAGGTGTTTAAGAATGGGACCAATAAACTCAAAGGTATGAAGTCCAGAATTGAACTGGATGAAACAGTAACACCACGATTCCATAAAACATATCCAGCGCCTGACGTACTACGTCCTAAAGTGGATGCTGAACTTCGGAACTCAGAGGCATCTGGAATTCTTTCCAAGGTTGAGTGGAGCAATTGGGCCACACTATTGTCCCAGTGATCAAGAAAGGGAAGGTGGGAGAAGTTTGCATAAGTGGGGATTTCAAAGTGAGCATAAACCAGCGCTGTGTACTGTGCAATATCCCCTGCGATGAATAGAATACATTTTGTTAGCTTTGGCAGGCAGGAGAGGTTTACAAAGATTGAATTGTCACAAGCCTATCTGCAAATGGAGATTGAGGAGTTAAGCAGGGAGTTCCTCACAATCAACACTCACAAGGAACTGTTCCAGTATAGTCATCTCGTCTTTGGCGTCACATCAGCTCCAGCAATTTGGCAAAAAACAATGCACTGAATGCTCCAAGATATCCCAGGAATATAATGCTACCTTGATGACATCATCGTGACTGTCAAGAAGGATGAAGAACATCACCAGAGCCTTGGTAAATTGCTTATCAGGGTGTGTAAGTATGGTCTGAGTGCAAAGAGAGAAATATGTGAGTGTTTCAAGAAAGAAATCTCATATTGTGGATATATCATTGACAAGCATGGCTTTCATAAGTCACGAGAGAAGAATGAAGCAGTGTTGTAGACACCCAAACTGGAAAATATGTCACAACTCATGTCGTACTTGGGCTTTGTATACTACTAGCACCCTACCATGTTGCACCCATTTAATGCACTGTTACAGAGAGGAGCAAAATGTAAATGGTCAGACGGATGTGAAAACGCATTCAAGGAAGCAAAGAGATTAATAATATCTGATGAACTGCTCACCCATTATAACCTATCTCTGCCTATCTGATTGCCATGTAATGCATCCCTTTATGGCACTGGAGCTGTTTTGTCACACATTATGAAAGATGGATCTGAACATCTGATTGTTTTTGCTTCAAGATCACTGACAAGTGCAGAACATAACTACACACAGATTGACCAAGTGGTCCTTAATCTAGTATGGGGAAAGAAGAAGTTCCACCACTACCTCTACAGACAAGAGTTTACACTAGAGACAGATCACCAGCGGCTTGTGTCCATTTTCAATCCCAGTAAAGGAATTCCAGTGATGACTCCTACCCAGTTAGAACTTTGGGTACTGTTCCTAGGACCCCACTCTTATAGCATAGAGTTCAAGGGTACTAATCAACACAGCAATGCTGATGGATTGTCACGTCTTCTACTATTGGTAACTGAAGAAGAAAAGCCTTCATACTGTGACTCAGCTGAAGTGTTCCACATTGCAGCTAGTTGCTGGTAACAAACTCCAAAATACAATAGGAAACAAGGAATGGCCCAACATTGTCAAAAGTGTATGAACTCACCATGCAAGGATGGTAACCCTATGTTTCCACAGTTCTTGGTGAGCCAAGATCAACTATTTGTATGTTCAAGAATGCTGTTGTGTGGATTTTGAGCTGTGGTTCCCTTTAAAATGCATGCCAGAGTGTTAGAGAATCTGTATGAAGAACACCTTGGTACAGTCAAACTGAAGAGTCTTCCTGGAGCTTTGTGCGGAGTCCGGGAATGGATAAACAGATTGAAGACTTGGCCAAAAGCTGTTTGGAATGCTAAAAAGTTCAAAATGCACCCTCACAGGCAGTGTTACACCCATGGGAGTGCCCATCATCACCACGGCAAAGCGTACATATTGACTTTGCTGGGCCATTTATGAACTCCATGTTTCTGATTGCCGTGGTTGCTCATTAAACCAATGAAAAAACCACGTTAGCTAAGGCTGTCTCTACTCTGTTGTCCCACTCATGAACCCAGCACCGTTCTTTAAGTCTGAATCCTTCCAATTCCATGAGGAACTGCCGAACTCCCCAAACAGTTCGCAAATCCAAAGTTCATCTGACGGTGGAGACCTGTTCTCCATCAACAGACCTGGACAGTGGCAAGTGGTGGGACCAAAGGGCTGGTGTTCACAGGTGGAAATTTGAAAATCTAGAAAGTGGGATTGATTTTGAGCATATTGGGAGCTGTAAGGCGACAGCCACCAGGTTTACTTTCCTGAGAATCTTGAAGGGTCCAATGAATGGGTGCCAATTTCCTTGACTCCACTCGGAGAGGCACATTCTGAGTTGAGAGCCAGACCTGTTGCTCAGCTGACAAAACTGGTCCCTGTCTTCTCTTGTGGTTAACCTTTATTTCAGCCTTCTGGGTAGAAGCGAACAAAATCTCCTTTACCCTAGTCCATTTTTCCTTGCAATGTTGGATTAGATCTCTAGCCACAGGATCCCCAACCTCAGCCTCCTACTTGGGGAAGAGTGGTGGAGAAAACCAAACTGGCATTCGAAAAGAGGCATCCCATGCGCCAAATGTTTGCAGCATTCATCCAGTCTTTCAGGGACCAGGCACCTTAAGGTTCCTTCCAAATCTTAGTTCACCTGCTCTGTCTGCCGTTGTACTGTGGGTGAAACCCAGAGGAAAGATTCACCTTTGGTCCAACATACAGAATGACCCTCCAAAAATGGGACGTGAATTGCAGTCCATGATCTGACACAATGGAAAGCCGTGGATCCTGAAGATGTGGTGCAGGACGATTTAATTTGCCTCCACCGCAAATGGTAGTCTGTCCAATGTGATGTATTTTCATGCCTTTGAAAAAAATCCATAATTACCATGGTAATAGTCGTCCTTTAGAAGGAGGAAGACCCATGACAAAGTGTATGGGGATGTGTGTCCATGACCTTTCAGAAACAAGCAGAGGGTGAAGGAGCCCTTGAGGTTGGGTGTGGATCTCCTTGTTCCAGGTACACACTTTGCATGCCTGCACATATTGACGGACCTCCCTTGCTATTCCAGGTCACCAATATCTTCTCTTAATGAACTCGAGGGTCCAGACAATCCCTGGGTGAGTACTCATTCTTGATGCATGTCGCCATTGAAGAACCCCAGAGCAGACAGAACTAGGAACGAACAGCTGACCTGGAGAGCCGTTCTGAGAAGTCTCCTCTTGAGCCTGGGCCTTGCAAACAAGTGTGCCAATTCCCCTATGATTTGGTGCTATTACCTAGGCTTGGGGAAAAATGGTAGTAGGCGACACCTCTCATTTGTGTCCATCGAACTGATGGGGCAAGGCACCAGCTTCTGGGTTTTTGACCTCGGTTGATAAGTCAGGACAAGATTTAAATGGTTGAAGAAGAGAGACCACCTAACCTGTTTGGAATTCAGTCTTAGACCTCCTGAATATAAGCCACATCCTTCTGGTCTGTCCATATGGTAAAAGGGTTATTAGCCCCCTCAAGCTAGTGACGCCATTCTTCTGACCACGAGAAGTTCTCTATTTCCAGTGACGTAGTTCACCTCTGTCAGAGAAAGCCGCCTAGAAAGGAACACACACGGATGTTGTATATTGTCCAAAGGCATGCGTTGAGACAACACTACACCCCCTCCGATGTCCGAGGCATCCACCTCCACAATGAAGGGGAGGTTCAAGTTAGATGCAACCTAAATGGAAGCTGTTGTGAACCACTGTCTGAGCTTTGCAGAAACAACCTTTGCTTCAGTAGCCCAAACAAAAGGGCCCATGGATCAATTGGTTAGGGCTGTCAGTGCAGCCGGCAATGAGCTGGATTCAGAGCACTTACAATAAAAGTTGGCAAATCTGAGGAATTGTTAGACTTGTTTCACACTGGATGATTGTGGCCAATCTCTGTCTGCCTGTGTCTTACTAGGGTCCATCTTGAGATTGCCGTTAGAGATGATGAAACCCAAAAACGAAATGGTGGTTACATGAAATTTGGACTTATCCAGCTTGACATAAAGTCCAGGATCAGGAAGCCTCTTTAGAATATCTGATATGAGTGATATGCTTCTCTATGTACTTCAAGAAATTTAGGATGTCATCTAAGTAGACGAAGGTGTTATAATGGAGAGCATCCCAGATCATGCCATTTATAAATGCCTGAAAACCTACTAGTATGTTCACAAGGCTGTAGGGCATGACCAGGTACTCATAGTGCCCTTCTGGTGTGTTGAATGTTGCCTTCTACACATCACCCTCGTTTATACAAACCAGATTATACAGACTCTGCAAATCTAGCTTCGAGAATACTCTTGCGCCTCAAAGGCAGTGTGTATGAGTAGAAGAGGATTTCTGTATGAAGAAGAAGCTGGCACTGGCTGGAAAGGTGGAGGGTTGAATGAATCCCAGGGCAAGCGCATCCTTTATATACTCCTATACAGCGCTCCTCTCCTGGCCTGGCTGCGTATATAATCGACCCCACTGAAGACAAGTACCAGGCAGTGCATCTATTGCATAGTTGTAGGGTCAGTGTGGTGGGAGTGTTGAGGTCTTTCCCTTGCTGAAGACCTCTTTCAGGTCCTTGTAGATGGAAGTGATTTCTACTGCAATTACCCCAGAACCTTCCTCCAAGCTCAACTCCTGCAACTCCTGAGATCATGTGAGTGAGTCGGCAGACACCAGATTCACTTCTATGTGTTCACAAGTGTCTTTAGTGTAAACAGAGGCCAAATCACAGACCAGATCGTCATCTGTTTCCTCTGACATCAGCAGTGAGGTGTGACGAATGATCTTTGTGCTCCCAGGACTAGCTCTAAGGGCTTCCACTTTGGAGCCTTGCCCTATGGTGAGATCTGGCAACTGGGGCCCTTTGTCTGAGATGCTAGAGTTCCAGACTAGCTTGGGCACCTCCTTGGCAGCAAGGTGTGACAATTAGAGAACTAGGGATCTAGCTCCAGCATACCCCTGACTGGACAGGGTTGGGACTCACTTGTGCCTGTTGGCTGGAGCCGGTTTGTCGGCCCTTGAAGGCAGGACTGGGTTTCCTGAAAGCACCAGGTTACCTGGAAGAAGTCTGTCCCCTCTTCGGCTGCTGGTCTTGTGAGAGTCTGGGGGTCAGAACACCAAGCCAAAAACATACCTCCTGCAGCAACTGGATCATGCAATGATCTTTCCTCCCTTCCACTTTTCAGAGGGTTACACTGGGATAGCCAAGGGTGCCCGTGGATCTGGGATATTTGAGGAGACTCAACGAATATAGAAACTAATGTCCTCCAGGTGATACTCTATCCTCATCCAAAAGATCAGTGCCTGCTGCCGGATCTGCCGAGAACCAAGACAGTTTCAGCATGGGCTGACTCAACTTCTGTAATGGTATATTGAGCCAACGGGTGGACCCCAAAATTCAAGAAGTTTCTAGCTGCCCCACAGTCAAAAGAAGAATTCACCTCTTGTCAGTTCATGCCCCAGGAAGTCTCTGCCCTTAGCATGATACCAAAATCCGTGAGGGATGGGGGTAGTGGCTAGCGCCATCACAGTCCCCCTGATACCAAATGGTCTTAACAGTTCTCTTGATAGCTGCAGCTGTGAACATTTGGCCGGCAGTAATAGTAGCAACTTTGTTTCAGATGCCAGAACCTCTCATTGATGGAGTTTCTTTAGCGACCAATTTGTATGGGCTTGATAGGATCCTGACCAGGAGATGGGCTAGTCATGGTCCAAGGTCGGAGAGTGGAACTACAGTATGTTGAGGCCGGGCTCATGCTAACCCTCCTCGAACTCTTGATATAGTCCCACTTGGGCTCTGCCAGACGATTATCGCAAAGGATGGATTGGTTGATCAGAATCTCGAAGTTCTCTGCTGGTCCTCCCATGGCACGGGCATTTTTCAGTTCATTTCGGAGTCTGTGGCGGTATAGAGTGACCAGGTCCTCCCCCTTCCAGCCACTCTCTTGGGCCAAGGTCTGAAATTTGGTAGCAAAGTTGACTGCTGACTGTCCACCCTGTCTAGCCTTGGATGGCTGCAGCAGAGTGATGGAACACCTTCCTCATGGCAGCCAAGAACTCCTCCAAATCCAAGCAAACCACCGACCTTCATTCCCAATGTATGGTGGCCCAGGCCAGAGCTCTTCCAGTCGGGAGAGAGATGAAAGCCACCTTTCCACAGTCCGAAGGGAATCAGGATGGCTGGAGTTCGAACACTAATGTGCACTGAATAAGGAAGCTGTGGCAAGATCCCAGGTCACTATCGAATGTCTCTGGGGTTGGAAGACACACTGTCTCTGTAGCAGGGCTGACTGGCTCCCCTGAGAAACTCTGGCCTCCTTCTTACAAAAGTTGACCAACAGCTTCCCAGCGGTAGTGTATCCCTAGGTTTTGTCTGGAAATATTTTTACTGTGGATGGTCACAGCAGACAAAAGGCTCTTATACTCTGTTGGGTGCAGACTAGCTCAATCGTACTGTGATGAGAGTCCTTGACGAGAATGGTTTGGACTCAAATGCTGGAGCATCCGAAGCAAGGATTGAGAGACGGTATCAAAGTGAATTTAGAACCGAGCACAAAACAAGTGCTAGAGGACATCACTAGTAGACTTACAATTGAGTACCGAGGCTCCGATTGGGTACTCTTTAACTACTCAACTCTTGGCATGCAAAACATGATTGCCAATTAGCAGGATGGTCTTGAACATTTCAAGGCCATGTCAGCCATCCATATTTCAGAAAGTTAGAGCATCTAAACCCCAGAAGCTAGTGCATTTGGGTGCACATCATAATTTTGTAGATTAGCTCAGCTTCCCCTGCCCTGTCATACTGTTTTAACTCCTCGCCAGTACCCTCCCAATCATCAGTGAGAACTTTTTGACAAAAACCCCATCTTCCCCCAGAAGTCAACACGCAATATGCTGGAGGAGCTCAGCAAGTTGTGCAGCATCTATGAAGGGAAGTAAACTCTCAACATCTCAGCCCAAAAATGTCAATTATTTATTTCCCTCTTTTGGGAAATAATCTGCTGAGATCCTCCAGCATTTTGTGTGTGTTGCTCAAGATTTACAGCATTTGCTGTCTCTCTCATATCTATGATTCTTTCTTATGTCCTAGCTTCCTGACAATCAGTCCTGATGCCCTGGAAATCTAAACCCTTCCCTTTTGTAGCCAGCCTTGTATTCATATGCACTATATTGTTTTTTCCCTCTGTTCTCACTGGTACATGCTACTGGTAGTAGTCCACAGTTTATTGTTTTTTTTCTGTGTTGTTTCCTTAACTCCTTATAGTCTACCTACAGGACCCAACCCACGTTTACCCATGTTATTGTGTTATTGGTGTGAATATAACTCACAAATGGTTTCTTAACTCTTCCCTTGCAGAGTGCTCTGCAGCTATTGAGTGATGTCCTTGTCTCTAGAACTATTGAAGCAACTCGCCATCCCAGAATCATGCCTTAAGCTACAGCTGTGTACATCACTAACCCAAGGATTCCCGAAAACTATTCTCATCCATTCCTTCACAGCTGAGCCTCCCTAGTGCTATGGTTTTGATGCTAGATGTAATCACCATGGAAATTCTCTTCTTCATTTGTATTCAAAAGCAAATACTTGCTGGGGGATAAGATCCTTTCATGTTATTTCCTGTACTACTTCTCTGTACTTTTGATATCTGTTATTCAATCCCATTTTATCTGCACTCTAGACCTGTCGGTGATGCTTTCCTGATCTCTGCTAGCCACAAAACTTACAGCCTCACAGACTGTAATGACATCAGTTCTTGTTCAAGCTACAAATGTTAGAGTTCAAGCTCTTGCAGCTGATCTTCCCCTCTCTGTGATTGTCAAGATACAGGATACATATTGAAATTCCTACGAATAAAATCCTGCGACCCTTGTCATATCATCATTTATGAGATGAACTTGGATAACTGGATAAACAGCAGATTAAAATACTCTTATTTTTGGGTTCTTCTCCGACCTTGGCAACTTACTTGTGTATGTTTCATCACCATGCGAGGCAACATCGTCAGCGCACTGTTGATTGTGGTGTGTCTCTGAATGCTTGGCCTTTGTATACTTTTCAATCACATGATTGGACATCATTACAGAAACTCAATTATGATGTGGTGAGGAAATTTCCTCGTTAATTGGCTGCATGGGAAACTTCATGCATTGTGGTCTAGAATTTTCTCCTCATTGGCTCATAAATATGATCAAGCTCGATGTGCTTGTGTACAGAATTGTTCACAGAAAACTATGGGAATTCTCTTGCATGCTGTATGTATGTCTTTCACTAATGCCCTGTCAAACTTGGTGCCCCTCTCAATCTTCATGGGTAGAAACCAGGGAGAGTTGGTCGTGTGCTTTACAGCCAGTGGATATCCATGGAACCTTGTGGGTAGATTTCTCACGGCGTAATGATGATGTCTCCTCGCATGGTAATGAAACGTTTGCAAGTAATTTGCCAAGATCGGAGAACAACTCAACCCAATTATCAACCACCTGAGCTGCACATCTTTGGAATTATTTAAAATCCAATCAAATCAAATCAAGTTTAAAATTATCATTCAAACCATACATAGATATAGCTGAACGAGATAGTATTCCTCTGAGGCCAAGGCGTAAAACATTCAATATAGCATGCAAACATTCAAAAACAGCAAGTTACACAATTCAAATCAGTGAGCAAAGAACCATATTCACTCAAAAAAACCCTATATATAACCCACTAACATACTCTTGTTTTTTTTTGCTTTATATACCACAATGATTCTTTCTTTAATATCCATACTCTTTGTTTTGCTACACTTGAAGGAATAGGGTCTTACCAATCATTTGCAAAGAAAAATGATAACTGAGTGACAGTGAATTTTATTGCAGGCTTCTTGTAGTTTGTGGGTGAGAGTAGAATTAGAACACAACAAGAAGGAATAGATGAAGAGGAAGGAAAAAAAATACCCATCTACATCACTTGATATTCCTTTTCTGCCAATAATCGCCTTTGAATGTGGGTTCAATATTTTCTTCACCAGTCTTCAGTCTTTTCCATCTGCTCCTCTGTCATGTGTCAACTGGTACATCAAGGTGAAGATGGAAATTGATGGAGACAATGAATTTCACAGATTGAGATGTTGTAAGTACTATTGAGTGTAAGAAGAGAAATAGTTGATTAAAACAGGAGTGAATTATGCAGGAATTCCATGGAAATGTAAGAATTAATCCAATTCTGAACAAAATATAGGGATGAGTTCTTGGTTTTTATGGCAGCAGTAAATTTTGTACACATAATTCAGGGTCAGATTCAGATTTATTTATCACACGTGCATTGAAACATCCAATCAAGGGCATTGTTTGCAATCAGCAGATGTTACCACACATGCCATCACCAACACAGTATGAGTACAAAGTTCAGCAGAACAATACAAGAAACAGCAACAAAACAAAACAAAACAACAGCAAGCAAGACCCTTTCCCACCCACTCATCTCCTCATAAAACAGACCGGTCTCCAGCCACAGGACGGGCTGCCTTTGGACCTCCAGTCCTTGGCCTCAAACTCTTAAACTTGCAGGCATTGTGCTTCCAAACCCCAGTTCCTGGATCTGGTCTAGACTTGACACTTGACCTTTGAGCCTCTACCTATACACTCAATGAATTCAGTCTTCAACTTTTCAGGCTTTCTACCTCCAGACTCACTGACTTTGGTCTTTAACCTTATTGTTGCTTGAATTAAGTCACTGGAGAAAAGTGCTGGCAGCTATGAAGCATCCACTTTATTCAACAAAACAAGATACAGCAGACATTGAGACACTTTCAGTGGAAAGCTCTTCCTGGCGCAATGCTTCACAACATTTTATATGCTAAACAGTAAAAGACAATTCCTTATTTACAATGGATCCACAATGCTTTCATTGAAACTTCACACCTCCTGGTTTTTACTCACACCACATAGATCAAAATTACTTTTAACCAGCATTAATAAAAACACACAATGCGGCAGACTCAGCAGGCCAGACAGCATCTATGGGAGGAGGTCGTGACGACGTTTCGGGCCGAAACCCTTCATCAGGAAGGGTTTTGGCCTCCTGATGAAGGGTTTCGGCCCGAAACGTCGTCACTACCTCCTCCCATAGATGCTGTCTGGCCTGCTGAGTTCTGCCAGCATTGTGTGTTTTTATTTATTTCCAGCATCTGCAGATTCGCTCGTGTTTCCTTTAATCAGCATTGTCTGGTCTGTCATTCAGAGCTTTTTAGGAATCCATTATTCAGAGCTGCATTTTAAATTAAATCTATAATCTATATTCAAATTTGACGATTGGGGACTGAAGTCATTAGCTAGGTGTGCTAAATCCAAAATCTGCTTTAACTAACTTAAGATATGTAAATAGAGAGATATATCTTCTTGCATCTGGGGAAGTCTGCACAGAGACGAAAGAGGAATGATAATACTTAGGCCAAATTATGTCTTTACTGGCTGTATCCATAGAAAAAGATAGACAATAAGAGCATGACATCTAGGAGCAGAATTAAGCCATTTGGCCCATTGAATCTGCTCCTCCATTTCATCATGGCTGATTCAACGTTCCTCTCAGCCCCAATCTACCACTTTCTCCCCGTATCCCTTAGTGTCCTGACCAATCAAGAATTAATCAACATCTGCCTTAAATATACATAAAGACTTGTCCCCCACAGCTGCCTGTGGCAAAGAGTTCCAATGATTCACCATTCTCTGACTAAAGAAATTCCTCCTCATCTCCATTGTAAAATGTTGCTCTTTTATTCTGAGGCTGTGTTCTCTGGTCTTAGATTCTCCAACCATAAGAAACATCCTCTCCACATCTACTCTCTCAAGACCTTTCACATTCAAAAAGTTTCAATATGGTCACCCCTTATTTTTCTGAATTTCAGCGAATACAGGCCCAGAGCCATCAAACATTCTTCATATAACAAACCATTATCCTGGAATGTCTTTCCTCAGCTGCCCATGTAAGAAACTTAATTTCTTTAAGCTGTTAAGTTGCTTTGCATGCTAACAAAGTAAACTCTTCCAGAATATTGCAGAAGAGGGTTTCCAGCATATTCCCACAAATGAAGGATTATAGTTCAAAAGAGGTAGTTCAAAGGAATCGGAGGGGATTAAGTGTTGATCTAATAGATGTTTTCAAGATGATGGATGATTTTGATAAAAAGAATGGAGGAAATTATATTTTTTTCTGACAGGTCTATAAATAAACTAAGGCAACAATTTCAAGATCATTGGTAAAAGATTTAGAGAGGAGATAAGGAGACTTTTTTTGCAGTCAATGCTGTCTGGTTCTGGATACTAACCTTTAATGTTTGTGCAACCTGATTCCCTAAGCAATTTTAAATGAAACCTATTAGATGCTCAGAGGAAGAATCCTACATGCCTGAGAAACCAAACAAGCAAGGATAAAGAGTGAAGCAGAAATGTTCTTAAAGAAACAGCAGAAATTTAGTGGGACAGATGTTGAGTCTGTACTTTGTATTTCTGGAATCACACAACATGTGGCTTGCAACACACACAAAATGCTGGAGGAACTCAGCAGGTCAGGCATCATCTATGGAAAAAAGGAAACAGTTGACATTCCAAGCTATGTGACTTGGCTTTTCTCTGTAAAGTGAAGGAAATTTTCTCTGTAACTACGCCAATGATCATATTTGCAAATTACAGTGTTCTGCCAGATGATTGCCTGCTGACTGCACTAGAATTGCTATTTCCTTACACTACTGCTGAAAGACATCAGCTATCTTTAGAAGTGCAGGCCGCTAAAGAAATGGCAGCTGACTGGAATCCCACACTCCCAAATGTGGGTTGCTGATGAGAGGTGCAATCAGTGCTTACAGCTCTTTGCTTAACTTCAAATAATGTACAGCTCACAGAAATCTCCCAAGTCTGACACTAGTCAAAAAAAACCAAACATTCCACCTGGTGCGTGATGTACACCACACATTAAAAATAAACCAAAGTCAATTATTCTGTAATATTAATTGCAACTCAAAATGAAATCTGAAATAAAAAACAGATGCCCAGAATACGCATCATTTCAGGCAGCATTTGTGGCAGCAGGAAGAATACAAATTTGAGAACAATGATCTTTCATTGGAATATTGAATTCTGTGTTGTTCTCTAATAAATCTTATAAAAATATTAGGTGGCAATTCCAAATGACACTTCAGCTCTTTAGTGAGCTTGCAGAACAAAAGGTGCCTATACAAGTTAAACAGTGAAGGTTTGTTAAGTTTGCTAATAGCCTCAGAATTTGTTGTTAGCCTCAGGCACTAGAACAAAAGACCAAACAATGTATCTGTTTCTACGTATCTCTCAATGCTTGAGGATTGAACCCCTTATTTATTGAGTCACGTCTTGTTCAGTTCTTGGGGCTTCACCTAGACCTACGATCGCGATTAATAGGTGCCCAAAATGGGCCCAGGGTGATTTCACAAGTCAGAATTCTGAGATCCCCTGCCAACAGCAGCAATTAAGTGGTGACTGAGAACCGTGAGCCCTGAAATCTTTGTGGAAATCTTTGTAATTTACGAGTATTTAACGTGGTTTCTAATTTATGATAATAAATTAGCCTGAAGTTACTTTGTTGCATTTGTACGCGTATTACCACGTCTCCTGAACTCTCAAATTGGTTTTGGTCTTTTGAGTCTGATCAACACAGCACATTACAATTCTAAGTACAGGTCCTCCCTCGGCAAGTGGAATGAGAAAATATTTCAATCATCACCCCATGCTCTCTTTGCTTCTGATAGATGTACATGGTAGTCTTGTAGAGACAGGCTGTTTACATTGTAAGTGCCAACTCAGCTCAGCTAGAGCCCCCCTCATCCAGGTTTGAAAGCTTAACCCATTATTTAAGTTGATAACTGACTGCAGTACTGAGAGAATAATGCACTGTGTGAAACACCAAACTTGTTTGAAACACTAAGCCACACATCTTCATTTGAGAAGGCTCAGAACTGAAAAATTGTGGACCATCTTTTGTTGCGACCCCCCTGTTAGATTTTCTACTCTCCTCATTCCAGTTTACTTACCAACCCTTTTTAAATTTACTCTGGAATGATGTAGAGATGGTGCTTCCACCCCCCCCCCCTCCAATTCAGACAATAGCAAAACTCTACAGGAGAGTTATGAATGGAGAACAAATGTAAGTAAACGGGATCTGCTGTTATCTGTGTCGAGGTCACATTCCACATGCAAAAAAGATGAACATTTTATCTCTAAGTCTACCTCATCATGGCCCTTTCTCTTTACTTGTCTAGATGCACTGTGCTTTCCCTGTAACTGTAACACTATATTCTTCACTTATTCCTCTTTTCTACGACCTTGATGTACTTATGCATGGAATCATCTGTCTAGATGACATGCAAAATGGAAGCTTTTCCCTTATCCTGGTATGTGACAATAATAAATCTAAATATATGATAGTTATGTTAATTACTTTCATTGTATTAATAATGCATTAAACTATTATGGTTTTGTGGAACTTTCTTGTAGAATGTTTCACTCCCCCCATCCCACTTTCCTCTACTCCCCACTCTGACCTTTTACATCTTTTCACTCGCTTATTACTTCTCCCCAGGTCCCCTCTTCCTTCCATTTCTCGTATGGTTCACTACTCTCCTCTCAGATTCCTTCTTCTACAGCTCTTGACCTTTCCCACCCACCTGGTTTCACCTATTACCTTCCAGCTAGTCTCCTTCTCCTCCTCACACCTTTTTATTCTGGCATCTTCCCCCTTCCTTCTCAATACTGTAGAAGGGTCATGGGTGGAAATACCAACTATCTATTCTTTTCATAGATGCTGCCTGACATGCTGAGTTCCTCCAGCATTTTGTGTGTGTTCCTTGGAGACTGCTATTGGTGAGTGTAAGAGTAACCAAAGCCCACAAGTATCGTATCATCAGCTTTGAGCAAACTTTTACATGTGTATTAATGTGTACAATATTAACACATTAATACACATGCACAATTATATATATTAAATGCATGAATTATGAGGGTGCATTAGCCAAAAATGTGAATAAAAGTAACAATCTGTTTCAACATGGTCCAGAGAAGTAAAAATTTCATTCAACATTATATATCAAAATACAAATACAAGATGATGCCGCATACTTTAAACATTGTTTCATCATGGTCAGATTTATTCAATGAGAATAATAAACTATGTTTAATGCAGCAGTCTGCATGTAGTTGATTATATTCTGAAACCCACAGCATAGTAAATTGTTAAACTGTCTCATTCAGGTCTATAGATTTAATCACTGTGATTTCTTAATCTTATGGGATAATGTCTTTCCTAATGAGGAGGACAATTTGCTTGGCAAGTGAGACTTGTGGCTGCAGAACAACCTTGGGTTCTGACGCCTTTTCCATGATGGTTGTAGGAGTTGATTCAGAGACTATAGGAAGTGAATCTGACAGCACTCGGCATATTTCTCATTTTCTCACTCTGAATCTATTTCCATGCCTTTCATTTTCTTTCTCATGTGCCTTCTCTCCATTTCTTCCTTGCTTTTTTCTTCTAATTTGTGCATTTTGATCTTGAGAAGGTGCATTTAGTTTACTGAAGTGTTCACTTATTAATTCTTTTATTGCTGTCTTTAAAATCTGAACTCCCCTCTTCATTTCCACATCCAAACCATCATCTGACGAATCCTTCTTTTTTGTTTCTCCATTGACTCCTTTCTTTCTGGACTTACAACTGGTCTTTGCATCTACATGTACAAGCAAATATTTGTTTCAACTTGAAATTCATGCACTCAGAGTTGATTCTGTTTCTTTATACTCACAAAAGGTGAATGTTTATGCCTTTCCTGAAGTTCCTTGAACTCTCTTCCAGATTAAAACCAAGCCACCTTTTAGAATTAACTTCCTGATTAACTTATCAGAAATTCTCGGCTTTGGACCTTGCATGATTCCTCTGAGCTGCATGTCCCTTCCATTGACCAATATACTTTCCAACCAGAGGCACAGAGGTTGGAACCAACACATATTTGTCCTCTGTTGGATGGCAACGCTTGGTGATTGGCATGGAGACAATTGTGACATCATTCAGTACCTTTCTTAATTTGCTTTGAATTGGCTTTATTGCAGGGGATGTGGCATGCAATGCTTAGATGGATTTCCAATCAAGTTGTAGTTGTCTCAGCCATATCACCCCCACAATGCAGGCCATTCTCGTTTTAAAACATACAAGCTAAATGTTGCTTGTTGGTTGCTGTATTTCACTGTCAAGGATGTCATTCCCACTGGGGTAATCTTTTCTCCAATATAAGTTCTTAGAGGGATATCTGTAGGATTCAGTTTGGTACCTTTAAAATGTCATACAGGATAATTTTGTGGAAGGACTGAAACAGCTAAGCCAGCATCCAATTCCATTTAAATTAATTTTTCATTCATTTCTGGTGTAAGCCATGTTGCAGATCTATTATTAATTTTCACACTGTAAACCTCAAGGCTACATAGTCCAGCGTCACTCTCATAATTATTAGACTCTTAATTAACAGCATGCAGACTAGTGCTATTATTGAAAATTCAACTTGACTTTTTAGCTTTTTCTTTTCTCTGAGCTATCCATTTATTTTTGTGTGCCTGATATACTTTTGTACGTGTCCTACTTTGTTGCATTTTCTGCAAGCTTCACCCGAAACTAAGGAGAAGGATATTGAATTGTGTAAGGTAAGAGAAATAAGTATGGAAGTTATGGATACTATGACAATTTAAGAGGAGGAAGTACTGGCACTTTTAAGGAATATAAAAGTGGATAAATCTCCAGGTCCTGACGGGATATTCCCTAGGACCTCGAGGGAATTTGGTGTAGAAATAGCAGGGGCTCTGACAGAAATATTTCAAATGTCATTAGGAATGGGGATGGTGCTGGAGGATTGGCATATTGCTCATGTGGTTCCATTGTTTAAAAAAAGGTTCTAAGAGTAAACCTAGCAATTATAGGCTTGTCAGTTTGACGTCAATGGTGGGTAAATTAATGGAAGTTATTCTTAGAGATGGAATATATAATTATCTGGATAGACAGGGTCTGATTAGGAATAGTCAGCATGGATTTGTGCATGGAAGGTCATGTTTGACAAATTTTATTGAATTTTTTGAAGAGGTTATGAGGAAAGTCGACGAGGGTAAAGCAGTGGATGTTGTCTATATGGACTTAAGTAAGGCCTTTGACAAGGTTCTGCACGGAAGGTTAGTTAGGAAGATTCAATTGTTAGGTATTAATATTGAAGTAATAAAATGGATTCAACAGTGGCTAGATGGCAGATGCCGGTGAATAGTAGTGGATAACTGTTGGTCAGGTTGGAGGCTGGTGACTAGTGGTGTGCTTCAGGGATCTGTACTGGGCCCAATGTTGTTTGTCATATACATTAATGATCTGGATGATGGGGTGGTAAATTGGATTAATAAGTATGCAGATGATACTAAGGTAGGTGGTGTTGTGGATAATGAAGTAGGTTTTCAAAGCTTGCAGAGAGATTTAGGTAAGTTAGAAGAGTGGTCTGAATGATGGCAGATGTAGTTTAATGCTGATAAGTGTGAGGTGCTACATTTTGGTAGGAATAATCCAAGCAGGACATACATTATAAATTGTAGGGCATTGAAGAATGCAGTGGAGCAGAGTGATCTAGGAATAATGGTGCATAGTTCCCAGAAGGCGGAATCTCATGTGGATAGGGTGGTGAAGAAAGCTTTTGGCAAGCTGGCCTTTATAAATCAGAGCATTGAGTATAGGAGTTGGGATGTAATGTTAAAATTGTACAAGGCATTGGTAAGACCGAATTTGGAGTACTGTGTACAGTTCTGATCACCGAATTAGAGGAAAGATATCTACAAAGTAGAGAGAGTACAGAGAAGATTTACTAGAATGCTACCTGGGTTTCAGCATCTAAGTTACAGGGAAAGATTGAACAAGTTAGGTCTTTATTCATTGGAGCGTAGAAGGTTGAGGGAGGACTTGAAAGAGGTATTTAAAATAATGAAGGGGATAGATCGAGTTGATGTGGATAGGCTTTTTCCATTGAGAGTAGAGGAGATTCAAACAAGAGGACATGATTTGAAAGTTAGGGGGCAAAAGTTTAAGAGTAACACAAGGAGGAATTTCTTTACTCAGAGAGTAGTAACTGTGCGGAATGAGCCTCCAGCAGAAGTGGTAGAGGCAGGTTCGGTATTGTCATTTAAAGTAAAATTGGATAGGTATATGGACAGGACAGGAATGGAGGGTTATGGGCTGAGTGCGGGCCATTGGGACTAGGTGAGAGTAAGTGTTGGCACGGACTAGAAGGGCCAAAATGGCCTGTTTCCATGCTGTAATTGTTATATGATTATATGGAAAAGTTCACCGTGCTTCTTCTTATAGATGCTGCCTGGCCTGCTGCGTTCCTCCAACATTTTGTGTGTTCCTTTAAACCTGCATTTGTTTGGTGAATGTGAGCCCCTGCCACAATGGTAACACAATTTGTTTAGCCAGTCTGGTTTCTGCTTAGATGCTGCAATTTTGTTCATGCTCACTTTCACTTCTGACTGAAACACAATTGCGTCTTTGTCTGTGGTTTCCAATGAAACAGTGATTTCCACAGTTCATTTGAATGCTTCAGTTTTTGAATGTTTTGTTTTAAGATACTACAAACTAAATGATCTCTCACTGCATCATTAAGACCATTACCAAAATGTCAAGGCTCAGACCATCTCTTCAATTCAGCCAAGTATGCTAAAATGATCTGCACTTCTTTTTGATGCTGCTTATGAAACCCCAAGTGCTCTGCAATCAACAATGGCTTTGGTTCTAAGTCTTCTGCAATACTTTGACAGCATCTGCAAAGCTCAATGCTCAATTCTGACAGAAGTCATCTCCAACAGTGGTATGTCACGAGGGCAAAATCTCTTGTGATGGTATTGGCTCCCTGCCCACAGAGCCCTCACTCAAAGAAAGACTTTAAGTTCTATTCAATGTATTGTATATGCCAATTTGTTGGTGCATGGCCAAGTGGTTAAGGTGTTCATCTAGTCATCTGAAGGTCACTAGTTTGAGCCTTGGCTATGGATGCGTGTGTATATTTGAGGAAGGCACTTAACCACACATTGCTCTGGAATGACACCTGTGCCAAGCTGTATGGGTCCTAATGCCCTTCCCTTGGAGATCTCGATGGTGTGGAGAGGGGAGACTTACAGCTTGGGCAACTGCCTGTCTTCCATAAAAAAAAAACCTTGCCCAGGCTTCCAGGGCGCAAATCCACGGTCTATCGGGTCTAACGGAGGCCTACATATATCAATGGGTACTCTTCAAGGAGGAGCTTCTTTCCCTGTTTAGCCTCTGTGGTGAGGTTTAACTACAAATATCCACAGCTTAAGTGTGGATCCACCTTCCCTACCAAGGAGACAATATTTACAGCTAATGAAATAGCTTAAACAGAGTTACTATATTTTAATAATGCACATTTGAATTCAGAAAATCATTCCTAACACTTATTTACTGTGACACTCAGTAGTCCAAAGGTTGTCACAGCTGAAGGGTGGTAGTGGGGACGAGCTCCCACTGCCAAACAAATGCTCTTCATGGCGTGCATCTCAAACAGCCTCTGACAACCAAGTCCAACTCCTGGCCTTCACGTGTGGCATTGTTCTTATGCCCGGCGGAGCTGTTCCCACTGACAGGAGAAGGGGCAAAGGAGGACCACTGGTGCCTTAAAACCAGTTGCCTCGGGCAGATGGGGCTCGTTAACCATGGATGGTAGCTCATCTAGGAGAGGGGAAACTCCGATTTCAAAGCTCTGCTGCCTTGCGGCTATACCCGCTCATGGGAAAGGCTTTGGGAGTAAACCCTGAGGAAAAATCCAGAGTCGGAGTCCTGAAGGCAGCTGACTGCTGCACCCAGCAATGGCATGGCAACTCGGGCAAAGCTGCTGGCACCAAACTGTATCGACTTTCGTCGTTCCTTGAGACCTGTCATCAGCGTGGAGAAAGTGGTCCCACGGCATGGGCAACAGACAGATCTCCATCTCAACTCTGCCCTGGCTTGCACCCTGGAAGACTCTACCAGAGGTGCAGTACCCATGGTTGACTGGTTGACCATGACCGACAGAGGCCACATATATATATATACACACACACACACACACACACACACACACACTTTCTAATTTATGAAATATTTCTGAATTACAGAAGATTTACAAACTACAAAGGAGTCAGCTGCATTGTCACTGCCCAACCTAGTCCAGTTTTCCAAGTGCAGAAGAATAAAATATACAAATAGGGGAAGGGATGATATCTCTGTTAGGATCAACATCTTGAAGATGGTGAAAATTAGAGACTGAGGTCTCATGGCAGAAGGCAATCTTCTTCCCTCAGAGCAATTCCAATATATTGTGGTGAGCATTTGGTCCATAAGTTCATTACACTCAACAACAGTTTTATTCTGATAAACACAAAAACAGACCAGGCACCATGACCTGCAAGAGAACAGCTCAGTCTCTTACAGATCGGGTATGTGAACATCACACAGTCCAGTGACAGGCAGGGTGACCCACAAATACACAAACCAATAACTGTATAACCCAAATTAAAATGAAAGAATAAATGATCTTGAACTTCCCACCATAATCCCACAAAAGAACTTTAACACAAGAACAATAAACAGCATTAGTCATTAGACGTGCAGGGATGGGCTGTCGACCACGCCCCCCGCAGGGCATCACAAAATCGGTAATAACTGAAGTTTATAAATCATATTTTCCTGTTGATTCATAAAATTACCATTCTCTCAAGCTTTTCAAGGATCTCCACTTCTCATTAATTATCACTCTGTTGCCTTAGACATGCATGGATAAAGCCATTTAATAATACTGGTACAACCTGGATAAAATAGACCAGTCCATATCCAGTCAGCCAGTAATTCCTGCCCAATAACACAATAACGTATACCTTCAAAACATCCTTCAAAGCCATAATAAAGCATTGTATACAAACAAGAAACATTAAGTACTCACTGAAGCTTGGGACACAAACTGAGGGCTTCAGAATTCTGGAATATGTAATCATTTGTGAAATATGCAGAGATGTCATTGTCAATTAAATTATGAACAGTCTTAAATATTTGCTAGTTTAGAAGTGTGATATAAATAGCATCTGATATTTTCTAGTTGCCTGTCATCCCTAAATTTTTGAACATTTTAAAGTAAGACAATAAAATCAAAGGAGGGACCTCTATGAAAATTGCATTAGTTGAATGAAGAATAATTTTGAAGTAACTCGATGAATATTCTAACTTTCCCTGTGTCTGTCTCACACTCTGATATCACCCAAGTGTCTTTGGTGAGCAGAGAAGAGCTTTGCCAAAATTCCTGTTGATGGAAAATTATTGTGCTCAAAATGGGTGCTTGTTTCCTCCATTACAACGATGGTTATACATTAAGGATTCCTGAAGCAATTTGTGGCTGTGAAGATCGCTATGTAAATACATGTTTTATAGAATTGATGAATAAAGAGTAGTGTTTTAACAAGTGAAATGAAATTACAGGATGTTCAAAATATTTAGATCTGCAGCATCTAAGGAGAAGGGAAAAGAATGAACATATGAAAAATATTTTATTGTACATTTAAATAACCAGATTTTTTAAAGTTGCAGTAAATAGGGAGGGGTAGAGAGAATAAAGGAAATAGCCGCGTCAGAGTGCAGACACAGATGAACTGATTGATAGAAGCAATGGTGCTGTTGGATGGAAAAGGGTAATGAAGGGTGGATAATGGTAGTTGATTTGTCTGAAGGGGATGGAAATAGAACAGAAATAGAAGAGAGAGAAAAAAATTATCATGTTGAATCAATGTGATATGAACCACTCCTGATTCCAGAAATCTGAAATGAAACAAAATATATCTGAAACACGCAGTAAATATACCTGTCATGGGCGAGTCATACCAAGGCAAAACATCCAGTTGGGGCTTGCATGGACTGCTCCAGTTGTTTTGGAGGAAGTCCAGCATATGTGATGTTCGCTTTCATGCTGTCTTTGAACCCTTGTGAGGCCTACCTTGGTTCCCCTTGCCCCTTGCTCGCAATACAGTAGCTTTTTCAGGGATTATGGAGTCCTTCATGTGGATGATATTTCTTGTCAATCAAAGCTGGGCTTTCAGGTTCATGGCCTCAATACTCATGGGCTCCATTCTGTCAAGACTTCCATGTTTGTGATTTGGTCCTGCCTGCAGATGCAAACTTTATCTAGCAGAGAAAGATGACAACATTACAGGTTGATAACCTTTCTTCAGAGCAAGCTGGAAACAATCATATGTGAAACTGTTAAATGCAGTCATTGAGTTCCAAGTACTGTCATATTCCCAGGTAGTGACTGATATTGTTCCTTAAGCTAATAAGAGCTTTGTTGGGACACTAAAAGATAAAACAAGACAGACACCGGAAAGCTCAGGACAGAAAGGAAGTGTTCTGCAAAAAAGGCCAGTCTGTGTTTTGTTTCTCCAATAAAGGTGAGATTCATTGATGATCAACAAATGTAACACATTTGATCGAAGTCCAGGCACATTGCTTTGTCTTAGTCTTAGAAAGTGGGACGAGTTGCAGTGTAGACAAAATCGAAAGGGTGTTGGATACAGGAATGAAGGTTCTATATTCAAATGCACACAGTGCATTTTGCTCTGATCTTGCTCTGGTGTTAGAGATTGGCAGGTATGGGCATCACTGAGTCATGACTGAAAGAAGATTATTGTCAGGAGCTTAACATCCAAGGATGCACATTGAATCAAAAGGATAGGCAAGAAGGCAGAGGGAGTGGTGTATTTCTGTTGGTGCAAGATGAAGTGAAATCCTTAGGTGGCATAGGATCATAGATGTAAAACCTTTCTGGGTAGATTTAAGAAACTGCAAGAGTAAAGAGACCCTGATGGGAGTTATATACATGCTTCCAAACGGTAGCCAGGATTTGGGCTACAAATTACAATGGCAGATGGAAAAGGCTTGCCAAAAGAGTAATGTTATGATTGTCATGGGGGATTTCAATGCACAGGTAGATTGGGAAAATCAGGTTGGTACTGGATCCAACCGAGAGGATATATAAAGTGCCAACAAGATGGCTTTTTAGAACAGCTTGTGTTTGAGCCCACTAGTGGTTCAGTAATATTGGATTGGATGTTGTATAATGAACTAGATTTGATTAGGGAGGTTAAGGTAAAGGAACCCTTAGAAAAAAAGTGATCATATTATTATAGAATTCACACTCCAATTTGAGGGAAAAAAAGCTAAATTCTGATGTATCTGTATTAAAGTGAAATGATGTGAATTACAGAGGCATGAGATAGGAGCTGGCCAAGTTGACTGGAAGGGGAATACAGCAGAACAGTAATGGCTGGAGTTTCTGGGAGCATTATAGAAGGTGCACGATAGATACATCCCAAAGACGAAGAATTATTCTAAAGGCAGGATGATGCAGCTGCAGCTGACTGGAGAAGTCAAAGCCAAAATAAAAGCCAAAGAGAGAATATATCATAAAACAAAAATTAGTGGGAAGTTAGAGGAATTGGAAACTTTTAAAAATCAACGGAAGGCAACTGAAAAGTACCATAAAGGTGGAAAAGATGAAATATGAATGTATGCTAGCCAAAAATATTAAAGAGGATACTAATATTTTTAGGATACTAATATATATAGGTAAAAGGGAGGTGAGAGTAAATATTGGATTTCTGAAAATTATGCTGGTGAAGTAGTAAAGAGGCAAGGAAATGGCAGACAAGCTGAATAAGTGTTTTGCATCAATCTTCACTCTGGAAGTTCAAGGATATCAGGGTCAGAAGTGAGTGCAGTTGCCATTACTGGGAGAAGGTGCTTTGGAAGCTGAAAGCTCTGAAGGTGGATAAGTCTCCTGAGCCATTTAGACTATACCCTTCGGTTCAGAATGAGGTTGCTGAAGTGATTGTGAATGTATCAGTAATGGTCTTTCAAGAATCACTGGATTCTGGAATGGTTCCAGAGGACTGAGAAATTGCAAATGTCATTCCACTCTTCAAGAAGGGAGGGAGGCAGTAGAAAGGAAATTATAGGCCAGTTAGCCTGATCTCAGTGGTTGTGAAGATGTTGGAGTTAATTGTTAAGGATATGGTTTCAGGGTTCTTGAATGCATATGGTAAATTGGGCCAAGGTCAGCAAGGTTTCCTCAAGGGAAAATCTCAATATAGAACATAGAAAAGTACTGCACATGAATAGACCATTCATCCCACAATGTTATGCTAAACCAGCTAAAAAGCAAATCGAAAACATCCAAACACTGATCCCCTTCATCTTCCTTACATCCATGTGCCTATTTAAACATCTCTTAAATACATCTGATGTATTTACCTCTACCTCCATGCATTCCAGGCATCCATGACTCACGGAGCATCCTCTGATTCTCTTGCCTGACAAATCTCTTGGAATTCTTTGAGGAAATAACAAGCAGGATAGACAATGGAAAGTCTGTAGATGCTGTGCACTTGGATTTTCAGAAGTCCTTTGATAAAGTGCCAGACATGAGGCTGCTTAACAAGAATAGAGCCTGTGGTATTTCAGGAAAGATATTAGCTTGGATAGAGCATTGGCTGATTGGCAGGAGGCAAAGAGTGGGAATAAGGGGAGTTTCTTCAATTGGCTTCCGGGGCCTAATTGTGTTCCACAAAGGTCAGTGCTGGGACTACTTCAGTTTACATTGTGTCCCTTTGATTTGGATAACAGAATTGATGGCTTTGTGGACAAGTTTGCAGATGATGCAAAGGTAGTGGAGGTGCAAGTAGTGTTGAGGAAGCAGGGAGGCTGCAGAAGGAAGTAGATAGATTAGGAGAAAAGGCAAATAAGTGGCAAATGAAATACTGTCTCAGAGAGTGTATGGTCATACGCTTTGGTAGAAGGAATAAAAGCATAAATGGGGAGAAAGTACAAAAATCTGAGGTGTGAAGGGACTTGGGAGTGGATGTGGAGAAAATGTTTCCTATTTTGGGGACTCTAGGAGCAGAGGGCATAGCCTCAGAATAGAGGGATGTCCATTTAGAACAGAGATGAGGAGGAATTTCTTTAGTGAGTGGGTAGAGAATCTGCAGTATTCTTTGCCACAGGAGGCTGTGGAGGCCAGGTCACTGGGTATACTTAAGGTGAAGGTTGATAGGTTCTTGATTAAAGGTTGCAGAGGAAGGAAGGAGAATGGGATTGAGAGAGAATTGGATCAGCCATGATGATATGATGGAGCAGACATGATGGGCCAAATGGCCCGGGGCTGATCCTATGTCTTGTGGTCCAATGGTCATATGGTCTCAATGCAGACTTGTTCAGTGACGAGGAAAGTGACAAGGGGTCGAATGGTTCGATGGTTGATCTCCAACGATGTGCACTAAACTGACTGAACTTTGATAAGTTGGCACCTTTTACTTTATTTTCTTTCGCACCGGGGGATAGTCACACAATAGCTGAGTCAACGGGTGACACATTCTGGTGTATCCTTTCACAAATCGGTGGTAATACCCACAGAACCCCAAAAATGAGCGCAGAGTGCTCACATTCTGGGGTCTCGGCCAGGTGGTCACGGCCTCTATCTTGGTTGGATCAGTAGCCACTCCCTCTTGTGAAATGATATGGCCAACGTAGCTGACCGATGACTTGCAGAACTGGCATTTGTCCAGGACTAAACAGCACTGTGGACTAAACAGTTGCCGGAATTGAGTCCAGAGGAACTGGCAGCTGCTCAGCAAAATGACCCGGGTCTTGGCACTGTGTGGAGAGCGGTAGAGAAGGGGGATGTGGCGTTGGCTGAGAAGGTGAAATACTCGTCCGTGCCTCTGTTATTGAAGGAGTGGCCTCTATTAAAATTAAAGAACCAAATCTTGTACCAGGTCATGGCACCTCCAGATCAACCCCGCCGTTGGTAACTGGTCATGCCGGAGAAGTATCAGCAGACTGTACTCCAGGCCTTGCATGATGATTCCGGACACTTAGGGGTGGAAAAGACCTATGGATTACTCAAAGACCGGTTCTACTGGCCCCGGATGAGCGGGGAAGTCGCAGAATACTTCAGGGGATGCAGTCGTTGCATCCGGAGGAAGACCCTGCCAGCGTCGGCAGCTCCACTGTCGCACTTGCAGAGTGCGGGACCTCTGGACCTGGTATGTATGGATTTTCTGTCGATTGAGCCTGACACCAACAACACCGCAAATGTCTTAGTCATCACCGATCATTACACTCGCTATGCTCAGGCATTTCCCACCAAGGATCAGAAGGCGACGACAGTGGTGAAGGTGTTATGGGAGAAGTATTTTGTTCATTATGGCCTTCCCAGACGGATCCATAGTGATCGGGTTGGGACTTTGAGAGCTGGCTTATCCATGAATTACTGACTATGCTTGGGGTTGAGAAATCCAGGACTACCCCTTATCACCCACAGGGTGAACCTCAGCCAAAGAGGTTCAACAGGACCCTGTTGGATATGCTCAGGACGCTGGAGATTGGGCAGAAAAGTAGATGGAGCCATCATATTGGACAATTGTTTCACTGTTACAATTGTATTCGCAATGATGCTACAGGGTACTCGCCCTATTACCTGATGTTCGGGCGGGAAGCGAGGTTGCCCATTGACTTGTGTTTTGGGGCTGAAGTGGATGAGTTACCCGGAATGCTATCTAAAGTACGTGCCCGATATGACAAGGGAGTTACAGAGGGCGTACGAGTTGGCCAAGGTGGCAGCTACCACACAAAATCAGAGGAATAAGATGAGATATGATCAAAAGGTGAAGTTTGCCCAATTATTGCCAGGTGACCAGGTTCTTTTACGGAATTTGGGACTCCTTGGTAAGCACAAGTTGGCAGATCAATGGGCGGCCAGCCCCTATGTAATAGAGAGCTAGATGCGGAATCTACCAGTTTACCAGGTGAAACCTGAAGATGGGAATGGACCTATCAAAGTGCTCCATCAGAATCACCTGCTGCCCCTGGGTCAAGCCGTGCGGGTAGACAAGGAGCCAGAGAGGGAGGCTGTGCCTAGTACCAGGACTCTGCGAGGGCGCGGAGCGAGGGAAGAGCCCGCTGCTGAAGAAACGAGACGGGTCCTTAACCCGGGAATGGATACCAATTCAGAAGATGATGACTCAGTTGAGTTCCCCCTGCTCCCATTCGCTGGCGTTTCAGTACCAGAAGAGGAGGCTCCTGGCCCTTCCCCTACTGAGTTGGGCAAGAAGAGGGAAGGTGTTGATAGTCAGATGGGGAGACAGCCAACGTTGGGTGGAGAGAGGGTGGAACCCGAACATGAGCCAGAGGGTTCTCAGGTGAGGGGGGAACCCCGTGAGGGAGGGAGTGAGGATCTGACAGGTAGACCTGGGGTGTCCGAGGCAGAGGGTTCGCAGGTGAAGAGGGAGCCCAGTGAGGCGGAAGGGTCGGCAGAAGGGGTACGGAGATCTCAGAGAAGTAGGCGCCCCCCGGAGCAGTTGACCTATGTGGTGCCAGGAGAACCGAGTGTGATTTCTACTGCTCTGGGTAGTTACGTCACTGCTTTCTGCACCTGGGTTGGGTTTTGTGTGTTGCAAGAAGCCTTGGGGAACTCTGGTAATGTCATGAGAGCATGACATTTGCTGGTGGGGGGAGAATGGACAATGTACTGTGTATGTTAATCAAAATGGCTTCTTTAGTTTGTTAGAGTAGGAATGCTTTTATGTTTGATAAGTGTTTTCTCTCGCAGTTGTTTAGCTTTGGACTTGCTGATATTGGGATTGTATTCATTTGTTGACCAATGGGGAATGTTATTTTGTCTTGTGAGGCTGGGAGCTTGGGGGTTTCGCGGTCTTTCCAGGGGAGGCAGGAAGGAGGTGCCGAGGAAGGTGGATGTGCGCTGCACTGCTCGGTCGACCACCAGGGTGGTCCCAGGTGCGAGGACGTGGAGTTCGGAGGAAAGTGACGAGGGATCGAATGGTTCGATGGTTGGGCTCCAACGATGTGCACTAAACTGACTGAACTTTGATAAGTTGGCGCCTTTTGCTTTATTTTCTTTTCCTTCATATATATTGTTTTGCATAGAACTCTTTAAGTTTTAGTAAAATCTTTAAAGTATATTCCATAACGGTATTTGGTGTGAATTTGATACTGTGTGTGCATAAACTTGATTCTCACAGCACCTGCGTGTACGGGAGGTGGGGTTGGTGTGTGGCTGGATCTCCTTTTCTCCTAGACATATACCAGCCTGTTGGGTAAGTGTTACATGAGGAACTTGAAGGACTGTTGTTGCAATATGCTGTGCCAATTTTTAGCTGGCTGTTTTGTGATGCCTCACACCAACGTATCCTACATTTATGCTGGAGAGATTTCCATATTGAAACAAATAAGAATATCTTATGGATTTGTGGAATCTTAGGGGAGTATTTGTCATGGCACAGATTAAAGCTATTGGTTTTTTTTTTATCAGGAATGACATATCTATAAGGATCATTGACCTGAATAATAATCTGCAGAAAAATGTTCTTAAGATGAGAAATTGAATTGTGGCTGTCGGCTGGTATAGCACTGGTGTAGGTTCCAAGACTCTGATGAGACGAGGTGCAGAGGGCAAGGGAAAAGAACAGATGGAGTTGTTCTGGAACAGTATACAGGAGTGTGGCCTCGTGTTTATCTGGCTGAAGGAGCATGTGTAAACAGGGAATAGCAGCATAAAGAAGAGTTATGATGATAACAGTCTTGGTCAGTCCTCCAGATCAGAGAATGCCATTAAAAGGTTGGAGAGGTAATTAGCATATGGCTCAGTGCAGGTGTCATGGGATTCAGAAGGACATCTTACAACAAAAAGCAAATTTTCCAATTTACATTTTAAAGTCCTTATGAGATAATATAGATGCTTATTCCCAATTATAATCTAATTAACTGCAAACATTGTACTGCTCCTGATTGGTTGCTCTTTAATTTATATTTTAGTTTCCCTATTCTTTCTCTTTCTACTCATTAGCTAATGGGTAAATGAATCCAATATGCAGCCTGAAAGCACTATAAGATGGTAGGAATTTTATTTGAATGGAATTTTATAAACGTGATTTTGCATATTTAGGCCTACTTAATTGCATACTGTGTAATGATATCATTTGCTTAACCATATCCCAATCTGAGTCCTCATTTGTTCTCTAATTATTTCTTATGTAAACATTATGTAGTAAATTGAGTGGATTTACATGCAAACTGCTTTTTAGTGGTGAGGTTTGTTTTGCTGATCTGATTCCCATCTGCTGCCTTGCATTTATCATCATAGTTTGGTCTTATATTCCAAAAGCAACAATGATGGTACTTGTACACTTACAGATATTACAAGATACAAAGGCTTGTGCCTATGATGGAGCAGGCTATGGCCCCCGAAGCCTCTTATCTGTGTATTGGTGCCTCCATATCAGATGGTGATGCAGCCCTTCAAAATGCTCTCCATGGCTCATCTATAGAGATTTACAACCATTTTTTCTGACATACCAAATCTCCTGGAACCCCTAAAGAGGTATATGCTTTCATTGTGATTGCATCAATATGGTGGGACTTGGATGGAATCTCTGAAGTGCTGACTCCTCGATCAGTATTGTTGTGTTTTCTCCTGACTTCCTTTTCCTAAAGTCTATAATCAATTCCTTGGTCTTGCTGTGTTAAGTTGAAGATTCATAGAAATGTTCAAATAGATGGCTCAGTGGTGCAGTTGGTGGGACCACTGCCTCACAGCACCAATGACCTGGTTCAATCCCAACTTCTGCTGCTGTCTGTGTGGAGTTTGCCATCTAAGTGGACCCTGCTATCTGAACTTCTTAACGTTTATCTAATTTTATTTGTATTTTTTTTCTATCCAAACTGTTAATTTTTCACCTTTGACTTCTGCTAGCATCCTGTTCTTTTTGTTGATCCATTCAGGATCAGAATCAAAATCAGAAATAGAATCAGGTTTATTGCCACTGCCACACATCAGAAAATTTATTGTTTTGTGACAACAGTACAGTGCAGGCATAGCAATTTATATTAAATTACAATAAAAAATAAAGAGAGCAAAAGAGAAATAGCAAGGTACCATTCATGGACCATGCAGAAATCTGATGGCTGAAGGGATGAAGCTATTTCTAAGTGTTGAGTGTGAGTCTTCAGGTTTTTTTCTGATGTTAGTAGAGATAGTGCAATCATTCATGTTGAGTATGATGTTCTCCTAAGCAATTGTCTAATAATGAGTCTTCAGGAGGGTGTTGAGGCCGATCCAGGATCCAGGTATTCTGGTGCAGGGCGGACTAAGGGCTTCCAGACCACACAGTCCCGCCCCCCTCTCCACTTGCTGATTGTCTCAGACTTAATCTGTAATGCCTGTGATTGACGTTGTTTAAGGTGATGGACGAGCAGCCACTACATGGTCTTTGACAGATTGCGGTCAGGATCCAGTGGCCTGGATTTCAAGATGACCAGGGATCCTTCACTGCTGCAGACCTTCCCCTACCTCCATTGCTATTGTGCTGTGTCATCATCTTCTGCCAGTTCCACCACTGAGGTCCTGGTTGGATCGCTCTTTATCTCAAAAGTATCCCTTGGTCTTACGCCATGGACGACCCTATCATGATCTAAGCACCAGATGGCAAAACTTCAACTGGTATTGCTCTTGGAATCTCAGGAACTCACAAGCCTCTCCCCTACAAGATGATGATCCTCACAGAACATGATGGTAATGACAAGAGAGCATGTCCCTGAAAGTAAGGGTCCTTAATGATGGATGCTGCCTTCTTGAGGCACTGCCTTTGAAAGATGTCCTTAATGGTGAGGAGGCTTTTCCCCATAATGGGGCAAGCTGAGTCTACAATCTTCTGAAGTCTCTTAAGATTCTGTACAATGGCACCTATATACCAGACTGTGATGCAACCATTCAAAATGTTCTCCAAGGCACTTCTGTAGAAATTCACAAGAATCTTTGGTGACATATTAAATCTCTTGAAACCCCTAATGTGGTATAGCTGCTGGCATGCCATTATTGTGATTGCATCATAAATCTTGGATCTTTGAAAGGTCCTCTGAGATGTTGATGGCCAGGAACTCCGGACTCCTCAATGAGGATTGGAGTGCTTACTCCTGACTTCCCTTTTCTGAAATATATAATTATTTCTTTGGTCTTGCTAACATTGAGAGCAATGTTGTTCTCGCAATAACACTCGACCAGCCAAGCTATTTCACTCCTGTATACCTCATCATCACTGTCTGTGATTCTGCCAACAACTGTGGTGTTGTCAGTGAATTTATTGGTGGTGCTTATCTGTGCCAATCCACATAGTCATGAGTAGAGCAGTGGAGTAGTTATGTACTGTCAGTTAGGAGGAGAAGTGATCACCAATCTGTACTGACTGTGATCTCCTGATGAGGAAACTGAGAATCCAGTTGTAGAGGGAAGTACAGGGGCCCAGGGTATGAAGCTTGTTGATGAGCACTGAGGGGAAAATGGTGTTAAATGGTGAGCTGAAAGCAATTAACGGCAGCATGATCCAAAGCCCAGTGGACAGACAGTTAGATTGTGCCTGCTGTAGTCCAGTTCTGAGAGGCAAATTACAACAGGTCCATGTTCTTGCTTAAACAGGAATTAATTTTAGCTACCACCAGCCTCTCAAAGCACTTCAATACGCTAGATGTGAGTACTACCAGGTGACAGTCATTGGAGCTGCAAACCTTTTTCTTCCTGATTACCAGTATGATTGATGCTCTTTCGACACAGGTGCGAATCTTTGACTACAGCAGTAAAAGTTTGAAGATGTTTTTGAATACTCCAGCTGGTCAGCACAGGTTTCAGTACCTTGCTGGGTACACAATCGAGACATGACGCATTGCAAGAGTTCACTCTCTTGAAGGGTGTTCTGATGTTGGCCTCTGGCGCAGAGATCACAGGGTCACCAGATACTGTGGGGACTTACACAGGTATAGTTCTGTTCTCCCTTTCAAAGCCTTGGGAAGTGAAGCATCACTGCCAATTATAGGAAGTAATGGCTTGCAAGTCCTGCCACAGCTGACAAACTACACAAAATTGTCTTTATGCTCTCACAATAGACTTGCATTCATCATAGCTGTTTCTGTTTCTGCTTCTGTGGGGTATCCTTCTCTGACTCTATAATCCAAATTCACGCTGATAACATTTTATATTTTCTACCACTAAACATATCTTTACTTCCCCCCACCCTCCACTTTCCACAGGGATCGCTCCTTCAGTGATTCCCTTGTTGATTCTTCCTTCTCCACTAATCTCCCTTCCTGGAACTTACCCCTTCAAGCAGCCTCAGTGTACACCTCCCCATATACCTCTTCCCTCACCTCCATTAAGAGCCCGAGGCAGTCCTTCCAGGTGGAGGCAACACCACCTGTGAATCTGCTGGAGTCATCTCTGTGTCTGTTGCTCCCAATGTGGCCTCCCCTACTTTGGTGAGACCCGTCCTAAACTGGGGGCCGCTTCATTGAGCACTTCTGCACCATCTGCCACAAGCAGTACTTCCTGGTGGCCATTCATTTTAATTCTGATCCTCATTCCTGTTCCAACATATTGGTCTAATGCCTCCAAGTGCCAAGATGAAGCCATCATCGGGGTGAAGGAGCAATATTTTATATTTTGTTTGATTACCCTGCAATATCATGGCATGAACAAATTTCCCCCCTCCCTTCCTCTATTCCCCCCACTCTGACCTCTCACCAGCCTATTACTTCCCCTTGGTCTCTTTCTCCTTCCCTTTTTCATATGGTCTACTCTCCACTCCTTTCAATTTCTATCTTCTACAGCCCTTGACTTTTCCCACCCACCTGGCTTCACCCATCACCTTCCATCAAGCCTCCTTCCCCTCCCCCTACCTTTTTATCCTGGCGTCTTCCCCCTTCCTTTTCAGTCCTGAAGAATAATCTCAGCCCAAAACATCGATTGTATACTCTTTTCCATAGAATCTGCCTGACTTGCTGAGTTCCTTCAGCATTTTGTGTGTGCTACTTTATATTTCTACTCTTTGTTTTGTTTCCTAAGTCACACATGGCGCTTCCAGCTATTTTGTTTTTTACACTGTAATAATTCTCAATGCTTGAAAGCAGTAATTTTTCTTTTATCAAGTACTGCATACTGAATTTGCAAAATCATTTGTTGAACAAATGCCAGTTTGTTGGATTTTTTAAGATACATGAAGAAAATGCAAATAAGACAATGCTATTTCCTCTTTGTTAGCATATTAATATGGCAAGGATTGCTTCAATTTGGTAGATAAAGTGAGAAGCACAAAACAAATACCTGGCTCCATTCATTTGCTTCTAGATACTATTGTAGTGAACTAATGCAAGGTAGTACCTCTTCAGTTATTATTACAGAAAAGTATTTCAAGCCTTTAATTTTGATACTGTTTCAACATTTGCTTCTAAGCATTTATTGCAATGTTGCCAGCAATGAAATATAAAAAGAGCAGTCATGAATGGGGTCATGCTTTGAATTTTCTAAATGGAGGAATGTTTCTCAATGGGCATTCTGTCAGTATTCTTTGTCATTTAAAATAATGTAATTTAATAAGTCACCCAAACAATGCAAGATGTTGTTACTTTGACTGATATCTTCACCACTGAAGCCTTAAAAAGTGCGCCTTTTACTTGGTCAACACATCTTTGTTGCATTGGGATCAAGAAAGGCAGGCACGGTTCTCCAAAGTTTATGAAAATCTGAAAATAGAAGGCAGAAAATGCCTGAAGACATTCCTCCGGTCAGGCAACATGTGTAGAAAGAAATAGAGTTAGCATTCTGAATTGAAGGTCTTTCGTCCAAAAAGGGAAAGACGAAAGCAGATTAGTTTTAAATTGTAGAGTGACAGGGAAGGAATCGATAGGACAAAGGAAAATACTCAAAGATGGGACCAGAACTGCGATAGTGTTAAACTGCTGATGTTAATCGGAACAAGGAGAGAGAAGGATATGTTGAAGGTTTGATATGAAAGCCAGAGATTTAGGAAATGCTGGGCAAATCAGGCAGTCAGTGAAAGGGAAGAACAGAGTCAGTACACATAGTGGCCACTTTATTAGGTATACCTACTGCATACACCTAGTCATTAATGCAACTATTTGAAAAGCCAATCATGTACATCAAGTCACTGCATAAAAGCACACTGGCATGGTCAAGAGTTTCAGTTGTTGTTTAGGCAAAACATCAAAATGGGGAAATGTGATCTGGTGACATTGGCCATGGGATGATTGATAGTGCCAGACGGGGTAGTTTAAGCATCCCAAAAATTGCTGATCTCCTGGGATTTTTACACACAACAGTCTCTAGAGTTTAAAGAGAATGGTGTGAAAAACAAAAAAAAAACATCCAGCAAGGGGAGTTCTGTGGGTGAAAACGCCTTGTTAATGAGAGAGGTCAGAGGAGAATGGCCAGACTGGTTCAAGCTGAGAGGCAGGCAACAGTAGCTGAAGTAACCACGCGTTACAACAGTGGTGTGCAGAAGAGCATCTCTGAACACACATCGAACCTTGAAGTGGATGGGCTGCAGTAGCAGTACACTCAGTGCCCTCAACAAGACTGTAATATTTGAGTAATAGGGTAAATATATTGTTTGATTAAGCATTTTTGTTGTTTACATACTACATTACAGGTTAAATTACAGATTACATTACATTAGATATTACATTACGGATCTTCCTTGAGGCTGTGACCCTGCTAAACCTCACATCACAGCGTTAAACAGTATTGCACCCATATTGTACTGTCTCAGTACTTTTACATTTGTATGCTGTAGCACTTACTTTTTATTCACAATTATTTTGTAAATAACACTATTCCTTGCATTTCTGGTTAGATGTTGACAGCATTTTGTTTGGCTTTGTCTCTGTACTCAGCATGATGACAATAAGGTTGAATCTAATCTCATCTAAATGTATAAAGTATGTGATTAGCATGCATCATTACACCATCAAAAGGCTGTGCTATACTAAGTGTAAAAAAAATGAGAAAATAAGCACACGAGTTATCTCTGGCTCACCTGTGTTTTTGCTTTAATTAGTTCTGGAGTTACAAAATGTAACAGTGTGATGAGTAAGTTTAAACTGAACCAGAGATGACAACCTCTGGTTTTAAAAAGTGTAGCGTGCTTTCTTTACAAGAAAAGAGATATGGTCGAGTAAAAGTATGTGGATGAAATTCATGGGTTCATAAACAGCGAGTACTAGGTGGTGATAATAATAATAAATGTTTAAAAAGCAAACTGGCTGACCACATCAGAACAATAGACATGTTCATTTGCACAATACATAACTGGGAGGTGTAAACTGAAAGAACTGAGCAGTATTTTGAAGCAAATAAAATAGCCAGTGCAAAGTGAATGCCAGTCTTACTGAGCATAATAGGTAGGAAAACATAGAGCTTGCTTGGAAGTTTGAGTGCTCCAACCAAACCAGCCAAAATGAGCTTTGCTGATATTGTAAACCTAGTGCAAGAGCATATGGAACCGACAACATTGTTGTTTGCAGAATGATTTGGGTTTAATATGCAGAAAAGGGAGTATTCACTGTTAATGAACCCATGAATTTCATCTTATATGGCTGAAGTGAAGAAATTGTCTGAGCATTGTGAGTTCAGTGATGGGCTTAATAATCCATTGAGAGACTTCTTAAGTTGTGGAATCATACAAGAAAGCATTTGAGAATGGCTCTTAACTGAAGTGTTACTCATACTTAAAAGAGCAGTATCAATAGTAACAGCAGCTAGAGACACCATTGAGTTGCAGTCAGGAATAAAAGTGAGCAAGAATAAAATTGCAACGTCTGAGCAGAAAACTGCCTGGATTAAAAAAAATGTTACGGTTCTCAGAGGGGCTCACAAATAACAGACTAATGCAGGTTTAATTGCAAAACTCGCAGATAATGCAACAAAGTAGAACACATACAAAGAGCATTTTGGGCAGACAAAAATAAATAGACTGTACAGGGAAGAGAAAAAGATAAAAGTCAAACTGCAGCTTCAAAAACAATACTAATGTGCATCTTCGTGGCCAACAATCTGATAATGATGACAGTGACATAGAACTAAGTAGCCTTAAGATTTACAATGTGAAAACAAACAAAGTACAAACAATATGGCTTACTCCAGAAGTGAATGGAAAATTAATTAAAATGGAAATGGATACTAGCTGGGTTGTTTCATTCATTCCACAAAATAAGTTTGAACAGCATTACATAGATACTTACCTGAAACCTGCAGATATACAACTAGTAACTTATACTGGAGAAGAGATAACTCCTGTGGGAATGCCATTCATAACAGTGAAATACAACAACCGGTAAGCCACATTGGGCTTGTATGTGGTAAAAACAGAAAGAGCAGTATTTGCCTGTCAAGTCCCTTGCAATAGAGCCAACTGAAAGTGAATTTAAAAAAGCACTTGATGATGCCACAACAGTGTCCAAGGATAGCATTGGAATATTCAAACATATCAAGGGTAAAACTGTTTTAAATGAAAATGCCACACCCAAGATCTGCAAAACCAATCAATTTCCTTATACCATCTATCATAAAGTAGCCAATGACTAGATCACATGGAGGGCTGAAGGAATTCTTTCCCATGATAAGTGGAGCTCATGGGCAATAACAATGGTTCCAATAGCCAAGAAGAATGTACCTGACAGGATCTGTGATGAGTTTAATGTCACCATCAACCCAGCATTGAAAGTCAATCGATACACACTGCCCAGGATAGAGGATACCTTTGCAAACCTTTCTGGGGGGAAACACTTCTGCAAAGTGGACTTAGCTGAGGTCTACCTACAGATGGAGCTGGAAGAAGAGTCCAAAGTATTTCTCACCATAAATGATCACAAGGGACTTTATAGCTATAACAGGGTTATTTTTGGCATCATATGTGCATCTGCCCTCTGGCAGAACGCTATGGATCAGGTCCTGCAAGGCTGTTCAGGCTCACAGGGTGACCTGGATGACATCACTGTTACTGGTAAGGAAGATGGTAAGGATTATTTATATCAAACATCACTTACTGTGGTGACACCATCGACACACAAGTATGACTTACACAAAGTGTGCTGAGAAAATTCAAGCATTAGTGGATGCCCCAAGGTCAAAGAACATGTCACAGTTGTGGTCCTTTTTAGGGTTTGTTAAATACTATAACAGGTTCCTGCCAAACCTGGCTGCTGTGCAACACCCCTTGAACTCATTACTACAGATCAGGAAGAAATGGCAGTGGACAAAGCAGAGTGAGGTGGCTTTCCAAATGTAAATGTAAATGTAAAGGACTTACACACTCCCACATTGAAACTTACCTGTGATGCCTCGCCATATAGTATAGGTGCAGTCACATTTAATGTTATGAGTGATGGACATGAAAGTCCCATAGAGTTTGCAACATGTTCCCTTACTGCTGCAAAGAAAAATTAAGCATACATTTACAGAAAGGCCTTGAGTATGGTTTGCCTGTAAAATGTTTCAACCAGTGCTTGTATGGGAGAGGGTTTACCTCCATTACTAATCATCAGCCACTGGTGTCTATTTTTAATCCACAGACTAGTGTTCTACTAACTGCAGCACCACAAGAGCAGAGATGATTTCTGATTCTTGGAGGGCACAATTACAAGATCAAATTCAGGAAGACAGCTAATCATGGGAATTGTGAAAGATTGTCCTGTTACCCTTGGAAAAAGAAATGCCTGAAAAATTTACAAAAGAGGACACTCCTCTTGATATAGTCCAGGTAGCTGTGAGAGTCTGTAGGTTTATAGTAGATATCAGTAGATAGGCCGTCTCCAGAGATGGAGACAGAAAGATCAAGAAGTGGGAGGGGAGGTGTTGGAAATGGACTAGGTAAATTTGAGGGCAGGGTGAAAGTTGGAGGCAAAGTTAATGAAGTCGATGAGCTCAGCACGCGTGCAGAGATGATCCAAAGGGAAACCAGAAAAGACCCCACATTGTCTCAGGTCTACACGGCCACCCAAAATGGCTGGAATGTGCAGCAGAAACTCCAGTTCCGGCATTTACACAAGTGCTGAATGAATTTATTCTTGAAGGGAAGTTGCCTTAAGTGGACATTGAGAGTTGCACCATCCAAGCTGAGAGCTGAAGTTTTGGAGGAGCTACAGGCCAGTCATCTAGGTGTGGTCAAACTGGAAGTGTTGGCTTGCAGCTTTATCTGGTGGCCTGCGATAGCTCAGTGGATCGAGCAGCTTTTCATGCAACGTTTGGCATGTCAACATGTCCAGAAGATGCCAACTCTGGCACCCTTGCATGGGATTGATGTGGATTTCATGGGCACAAATCACAAATTTCTTGCTGATAGTGGATGCAGCTACAAAGTGGTGAGAAGTGTTCCCAATAGATTCCACTACAGCCTTGCACACAGCTGATGTGTTGAGAAGCTCTTCTCAAGGACTAGTGTTGCACAACACTTCGTCACTAACAATAGACTACAGCTTGTTGTGGAACACTTTCAGTCATCCTAAAAATTAATGGAATAAGACCTATTACACTGTACCGTACCACCTAGCTACCAGTGAATTGGAGAAAGATTTGTCTAGAGTCTAAAGAAACCACTGAGACTAATGCCAGCAGAACACACTGCACTAACACTGAATCCAAATTCATGTTCAAATTCAAGTTTAATTGCCATTCAACCATACATGAATGCCCATGAATATAGACGATCAAAACAACATTACTCTGGGGCCAAGGTGCAAAACACAGTACGAACAGCCATACTCAGCACATATAAGATATGTGAAGTACAGTCACATGGAAAAAAATAGTCCATATCCCTGAGTCCTCCATGAAAGTTGCAGCTGTCTGCAGTCAAACATAATGTCTTTGTCTGAGTGAACACTGGAGAGTAGCAGCAACTAACTCCACTGCCTCTCCTCTGGGTGGCTGCAAACAGGCAATACTGTGGCTTGAAACTTAGCCCTTGCTGTGACCGAGGCCACACTGCTCCTCTGCCATCCATACAGCACGAACAATAAGCAGGAAATCACAGTTCATTAATTAAACGATGATTGCCGTGGCAGTCTGCAGCCGAACGCAACGCCACTTGTCCTCCAGCGAGTGAACACTGAGGGCAGTTCCAACACCTCAGGTACCGTTCCTGACAACCCCGCCCCAAAGAGGCAAGACTGTAGCTTGAGGCTCAGCAGTTGTTCTGCCATCAGCAGACATCAGTCGCCTATAAACCAGGTAACTGGACTGTCAGCATTGCACATTATCAATATCCAACTGATATCTTATGATCACAAGTAAAGTGTCTAAGACCATCACTTGCTGATAGACTGCATACCCACAGATGCCTCTCCGTATCCCCACATTGACTTTGTCCACACTACGTCCACCTCCTTTAGTTTCCTCACCAATGAGCAACTCGACGACATGGTAGACCTACAGTACTTTAAGTTCTTAACGTGCAGGAAGAGCTTGTGATCATAAAAAAACATATTTTAAAAGGAAAATAGCACCTTTGGTTAGCCGCATTGTTTACATTATTCATTGCAGGTTATTCTGTATAAAGCACATGAATGGCATATGTCATTAAGCCACTATGTCATAAGTGCGTACCTTGCTACAGTAAAAAATAAAACACAATCAGTTATCCCCGGCTCTCCCATGTTTTTGTTTCAATTAGTTTTGGAGTTACAACACATAACAGAGGTACTTAATAAAGAGGCTACTGAGCGTATATTACAGAAGATTTGTCCATGATAGAACTGATCAGTTCTAATATGAATACATTAATGTTTTTCCTGAAATAATTGATTTTGTGTCCCAAAAGCTGCACCAAGCCCAGACAAAAGATAAGGTTTGCTTTTATATCGTGCTTCTTTGATGTAATCCTCGGACGGTTAGATCAATCCTGGGGTAAGATGGAGAAAGAAAGTAACAGGCAACATGGTAGAGCATTTCCAGTGAGCAAATGCAACACTGTCGAGGGTTCTGCCAACTATTGTAGAAAGGAAACTACAGTTAAGGGGGAAAAAGGACACTTCACAGGTACCTGCTGTATGTGTAAAGAGACCACTGGAGTAGATTCAACTGAGGTGGGAGATGGAAAGGAATTTCTTACAGGAGGCAGGGAGAAGGGAAGTACTATCACGGTGGTTGTTAACCAGGGATTCCCATCCTTTTTAATGCCACCAATGACATTAAGTAAAGGTCCATTGACCGCAGGTTTGGAAATCCTGTAATGCTAATCTATCACTTGAGATGGAGACAGTGATATGAAAGGGAAAGGGAAAGGCCAAACATTGACCATATGAAAGTGAAAGCAGAGTGGTACTTGGCAACAAGAGTTCTGTAACACTGCAGGAATTGTCACTGTACCAGAGTTGTAAAAGAGTTGTACCTCTGTAAAAAGGCGGAGGGAGGGAGCGTAGGAGAGAGTTGAGGTAGGGTGTGTTGAACTTAGAAGAAGTTAAAGCAATAGCTGAGTGATATACAGATGGCAGGAGAAAGATGAAACACACTTTAATTGCTTCTTCCTATGCAGAGTGAGTATGCTTAAAAACAGGCAATATTTCAAGCATATCTTATGCTCCCATACCATATGTTTCTCTATAGAAGACGAAGCCTGCTGAATCTTCATTGCAACAGATTGGGCCACACATTAAGGTATTTTGTTTGCTTGCAGAATGCAGATGGGGGGCATTTAAAGCAACAATTTAAAGTTTATCACTACAAATTAAAGGGATACATTTTCACAAATCTCAGCTTGTTTGCTCTCAAGATTACTCAGGAATTTAGCACATAAATGAATGTGAATGAGAAACTCCTTTTGCCTTAAATGCACCTTCCTTTGTCAATTAGCCAGAAGTGTCAGTCAAACTTTGGCAGTGAAAATACACTTATTTTCTAGACATTTTGATTGTCCCATTGGAAAAACACTAATACTGAAGTAGCCAAACATAAACACAAGAGTGTCTGCAGATGTTGAATATCCAAAGTGACACATATAAAATGCTGGAGGAACTCAGCAGGTCAGGCAGCATCTATGGAAAAGAATGAACAGTCAATGTTTCAAGCCCTGACCCTTCTTCAAGACTGAGAAGGAAGGGGGGAAATGCCAGAGTAAAAAGGTGGAAGGTGGGGAAAGAAACCTTCTCTTATTGCTCACCCACTGTGATCTCTGCTGCCCTCTGAATCTGAAGCTTCTTCCCCTCCAGCATTAGATTTCTAAGTGGACAATGAACCTATGTACACTGCCTCATTATGATTCTTCTTTCTTTGCTCTATTTTTGCAGTACTTATTTAATTTACATACATATAGTCCTTGCCGTAATTTATAGATTTTTTTATGTATTGTAACATACTGCTGCTGAAAAACAACAAACTTCATGACCTACATTTTTGAAAGTGATATTATATCTGATTCTGATTCTGATTCTGAACTATCTAGGACCCATTTATAGTAATCACACACTAATCCCACTTTTATCAACTCACCAGGATTTTACCACCCACCTGTCTAAGAAGGGCAATTTATGGTGGTCAATTAACTTAATAACCCATTTGTATTTAGGATATGGTAGAACTGGAGTTACTGGTAGAAATTCAAGCTCCGTGCTCATAGTATTCAAGGTCGGAATGGAATACAGGCTACTACAGCTGTGAGACTGAAGCTCCACCTTCTGTGACACTGGGCTGCTCCCCTGTATCTAGCCTGGTTGGAGAAGAAGCACCCATACAAACAAACAAGTGGAGGTAATTCCATCACACTCTTGACTGTGCCTGGAAAATTGTGGAAAGGCTTTAGGATGACAAGATATGAGCTACTCTGAAGTGTACACAGCCTCGGAGTTGCACTTGTAGCCACAATATATTTAAGGCCGTTTAATGGACTCCTGGCTAGGATGGTATAGCAGTGATGTCAATGCCATGGCGGATCAAAACTAGATGACTCGGCTGTCTCTTGCTGGAAATAAGATTTTGCTGCGACACGTTTTGTAGCATGAACATTAAAACTCTATCTTTTCTATCTCTTCTTTTCCTTTTCAAGGCTCTTTTGAAGGCCCTGACCTGGAATTACACTCTGACTTCAGTTCTTTGCAGGTATGGGACCCGCTGTCAGGGCCTCTTGACCAGCCACAGTTTGATATTCCAAGGACACGGCCTGGAAGGCGGGTGCACCTTCAGGGTGCTGGATTTCCGTGGCTCTAGGGACGTGCTGATTCCAGGCCAGTGCCCCTGACTGAAGCATCGGGGGAGAACACGGAGCATCGAGACCAGCGGGTTAGCTGCCAGGGGTTGTGTGTCCAGAGAACTGCATCTTTTTAGTGCCAACTCTCGGGGCACAGAGCTTGGAAAAAGAGGCGCAACAGATTTTTAACATCTTAAATCAGTGAGTTGTCTGTCATGTCTCCCCTCTCAATATGAAGCGGGGCACCTTTTTCCCTTACTAGGAAGAGAGAGATTATGTCAAATTACCGGGTGAACGAGTAGTCTTTGGGGTGCTGCAAGTCTATGCCTTTATTGATGCTTTGCTGCATGCTTGAGTGCTCGGTGGAGGGTGCTGATGCTTTCTTTCTAGTGCGGGTTGGGGGAGTCGTTGCCTTACTGCTGCTTGTGTGTGGGAGGGTGTTTTTGTGGATGTTTGTGAAGAAAAAGAATTGCAGTATGTATATTGTATGCCTTTCTCTGACATTAAATGTACCTATTGAAACATTGTGAGATACATTAAGTAAGAACCTGTCTCCATTGAAATCCACCATTAAGTAGTAATTGGTTTATTACGTATTGAGCTAGTAGAAAGGTTTTGTTTACATGGCATACATAAGTACATCAAGGGGGAACAAAAGAAGAGAAAACGGAATACAGAATATTGTGTTATAGTTACAGAGAATGTACATTTCAGGTGGGTAAGTATAACAAGGGCTATAACAAGATAGAGTAAGAGATCAAGAGTTCATCTTCATCATATAAGAGGTCCACTCAGAAGTGCTGTAATGGTGGAGTATAAGCTGTCCTTGAGCCCTGTAGCATGTAATCTCAAGCCTTGTTTATCTTCTGCCTGATGAAAATGTGGAGAAGATAGAATGACCAAGGTGTAAGGGGTTCATTGATTATTTTGACTACTTTCTGAGACAGTGGGAATGTCAGACAGTATCAATGGGGTGGGGGGTGGCAGATTTCCATGGTTTAGTGGGCAGCATTCACAACTCTCTGTGATTTCTTGCAGACTTGGACAGAGCAATCGCCAGACTAAAATGTCACTATGCAAAATAGAGTGCCTGTCACCCAATGAAGATACAGAGCAGGTTCATTCCAAATGCCATCAACTTCGTCATTTCTTAATACTTTGTGTTTTGTTGCTCTAAAAATATATAATTTTGCAACTTTATTTTAAGGCAGTCATTTTAAACTGTCAAATGCTCCTTGTTGCAGAATAAATTAGATTTTGTTTGTCATGTCATTGTAGTTTTGAATCTTTATTGAGTTGTGTTTGTACATAAATTCAGCACTGACTGACAGTCTGCTCAATTATAAGTAATCTTCAGAATGGAGCCGTTTAAATGTTGTGGGATGTTGTCACATCATGTTGAAGGAGAAACAGCAGCATGAAACTGCCACCAAAAAATGCTCCAGGCATTGCTTTTTAATTAGGTGTAACTCATTCATACAGGACTTGTAAATTATGTAGTGACTTTTTTTTCATTCAGGTATGATTCTATAAGTTCTTCTTTGGAACTCAGTCATCCTTAAGACTGAATTGGAAAAGGTGACACTTCATTAACGCTGACAAATATTACATGGATTCTGTTCCTTCCAGGTCAGAGTGAGGGCAGTTAGATCTGAGCCATAATGCTTGTGGGTATGTGTTTGCTGCCAAACAGATGCCACTACTGGCTTTAAAGAAAGATTTGGAATATTAAGCCTAAGGGGACAATTACACAGTTTTATCTGTGTCAATATGCAGCCATTTCAGTTTTGCCTTGATTCAATAATGTAAGTTGAATATTAGGTTTGCAAAGGCATTAAATCAAACAGAGAGCATGTCACAGAAGAATTTTTAGATTCTACAACTGACCTACGAGGTATCTTGGTTGTCACTGACAGGCTGTGCTGAAGGGTCTGTTTCTGTACTGTATAACACTATGAATATCTATGATTTTTCTAGAGGCATTTGAACTCTTTAAGATCTGAGATAGGATGCATTCCTGCTTCCAGCATTAAGATATAACAACTGTGCCTATCTCTGTGTCACTGCACTCAGATGCCAACAAGGCTAAGGTCAATAAATACCTCCTTAGCATGCAGCTGTGGATTTTGGATCATATTTGTCCTTGATAAATCGTTAAATTTTTGGCTAAACCCTCAATTTTATTTTAAATCCAGTCAATGATATCAAAACAAAGTAATTCAGGCAGCTTTGCTGTCCTTCCATTGCTAGGATGCAAACATTATTCAGTACAGGTACATCAGTACATCTTTCTTCCTATTTGGCATAGCAATGCTTCCTGTAATTCATCACCTATTGTAACGCAAGTTTCATTATTCAACTAAACACAAAAATAAATTTGCATCAAAGTCTAACAAAGGAGAACAATTCTAGTGATTTTTTGTTTTCCCTTTTTGTTGATTGAGGGTTAAGCATTGACCAGAACATTGGGAATCATTCTCCTGCTCTCGGAGTCAACGGATTTTCATGTCTACTTTAGAGAACACTAGCGTCTTGGTTAAATCTCTCCACTGGAAGACTTTACTTTACTTTACTTTATTGTCACCAAACAATTGATACTAGTGCGTACAATCATCACAGCGATATTTGATTCTGCGCTTCGTGCTCCCTGAAGTACAAATCGAAGTAAATATAATATTTTAAAAAATTATAAATCATAATTAGAAAATAGAAAAGGGGAAGTAAGGTAGTGCAAGTCAGGTCCAGATATTTGGAAGGTATGGCCCAGATCCGGGTCAGCATCCATTCAGCAGTCTTATCACAGTTGGAAAGAAGCTGTTCCCAAATCTGGCTGTATGAATCTTCAAGCTCCTGAACCTTCTCCCAGAGGGAAGAGGGACAAAAAGTGTGTTGGCTGGGTGGGTCATGTCCTTGATTATCCTGGCAGCACTGCTCCGACAGCGTGCGGTGCAAGGTGAGTCCAAAGATGGAAGACTGGTTTGTGTGATGTGCTGGGCTACGTTCACTATCTTCCGCAGCTTCTTCCAGTCTTGGACAGGACAATTTCCATACCAGGTTGTGATGCACCCTAGAAGAACGCCTTCTACGGTGCATCTATAAAAATTAGTGAGGGTTTTAAGGGACAGGCCAAATTTTGTCAGCTTTCTCAGGAAGTAAAGGTGCTGGTGGGCCTTCTTGGCAGTGGACTCTGCTTGGTTAGACCAAGTCAGGTCACTTGTGATATTCACCCCGAGAAACTTAAAGCTTTTGAACTGTTCCATGTGCGCACCATCGATGTAGATGGGGTCATGCGGTCTGCTACTCCTTCTGACATCAACAACCAATTCCTTCGTCATGTTGACTTTGAGGGAAAGGTTATTGTCTTCGCACCATGCCACCAGGTTCTTATTTTCCTCTCTGTACTCAGACTCATCATTACCCAAGATACAATTATGGTGTTATCAGCAAACTTATATTTTGAGTTTGATGGAAACTTGGCTGCAGAATCATGGGTGTACAGTGAGTACAGCAGGGGGCTGAGTACACAGCCTTGTGGGGCACCGGTGCTCAGAGTGATTGTAGAGGAGAGCTTGTCCCCTACTTTTACAGCCTGGGTCCTGTCTGTGAGGAAGTTGAAGATCCAGCTGCAGATCTGAGTGCTAAGACCCAGGTTCCGGAGCTTAGGAATCAGTTTATTTGGAATGATGGTATTAAAGGCAGAGCGGTAGTCATGAAAAGGAGCCTTACATATGCGTCTTTATTCTCCAGGTGTTCTAAGGAGGAATGTAGTGCCAGAGAGATGGCATCTGCCGTTGACCTGTTGCTCTGGTAGGCGAATTGCAAAGTGTTGAGGTTGACCGGTAGGTTAAGGTTGATGTGTGCCATAACTAATCGTTCGAAGCACTTCATAGCAATTGATGTCAGAGCCACAGGGTCAATAGTCATTCAGGCATGTCACCTTGCTTTTCTTCGGCACCGGGATTATTGTTGCCTTCTTAAAACATGAGGGGATCTTAGACTGAAGCAGGGAGCAGTTGAAGATGTCAGCAAACACTCCAGCTAGCTCGGTCTAACGTCTTCCTTGGTGATGATGAATCTCGATGCCACCAGGTCCAGTTCATCCGGAGGGGGCGGGATGCTCCTCTTCTGTTCGAATCTTGCGTAGAATATGTTAAGTTCGTCTGGAAGAGAAGTGCTACAATTATTGATACTCCCAGCCTTTTCTTTGTGCCCAGTGATCTCATTTAGACCCTGCCATAGTCTACTGGCATCCCTCTGGTTAGCCTGGGCTTCCAACTTGGCTCGATATTGCTTCTTGGTGCCCTTAATGGCTTTCCAGAGTTCACACTTGGATTCCATGTAGCGACTGGTATCTCCGGACCTAAAAGCCGCAGCGCTAGCCTTCAAAAAGGACTGGACCTCATAATTCATCCAAGGTTTCCGGTTAGGAAATACCCGGATCATCTTGCGAGACACACCATCCTCTGTGCATTTCCATATAAGGTCTATGACAGCTGAGGCATACTCATTGAGGTTAGCTGCAGAGTCCTTGAATACTAACCAGTCCACCAATTCAAAGCAGTCACGGAGGACCTCATCCGTTTCCTCTGTCCAATGCAACACCACTTTTGACACCATGACCTCCAGCTTCAGTTTCTGTTTGTAAGCCGGGAGGAGGAGTATGGCCTGATGGTCCGATTTTCTGAAGAGAGGTCATGGGATGGAATGGTAGGCACCCTTGACTGTTTTGAAGCAGTGGTCAAGTATATTCGGACCTGTAGTGGAGCAGGAGACATGTTGGTATAACTCTGGCAGCGCTTTTCTGAGGTTGGCTTGGTTAAAGTCTCCGGCTGTAATGAGCAAAGCCTCCGGATACCTGGTCTCAAGTTCACTGATGTTGGCATACAGTGTATTCACAGCACACTCCACGTCCACGTGGGGGGAATGTAGACCGCTGTCAGTATGACCGAGGTGAATTCCCATGGCAGATAATAGGGACAACGTTTCACCAACAGATGTCCAGGTCCAGACTGCAGGAGCTTGTCAGTGCCACTGTGTCCGAGCACCACGCAGTGTTGATCAGTAGGCAGACTCCACCTCCCTTCGTTTTGCCCAAAGACGCCGTGTGGTCCATCCAATGGATTGAAAATCCCTCTGGTCGGACGGCACAGTCGGGGGTGGCTAATCCAGTATTCACTCAATCCCACTGTGTAGCGCCAACCTAAATTTTTGTGAATAAGATTTTATAATGTGCTTAGACACTCAGACCACCAACAGAACACTACTCACTTTTTAAGTATATATTATTTCTGTTTTTGCATGACTTTTAATCTATTCAATATATATACTGTAATTCCCTTCCCTAATGCCTTTCCCTTGGACAACATTGGTGGCGTGAAGAGGGGAGATTTGCAGCTTGGGCAACTGCCGGTCTTCCATAAAAAAAATCCTTGCCCAGGCTTGCGCCCTGGAAACTTTCCAAAGTGCAGATCCATGGTCTATCGAGACTAATGGAGACCTACTACATACTGTAGTTAATTTACTTATTTATTTATTTTTACTTTTTTTCTTCTATATTATGTATTGCATTGCTGCTAAGTTAACAAATTTCACGATACATGCCCGTGATAATAAACCTGATTCTGATTCTGAGCCATCATAAACTCTGAGTTCAATGATCGCAGGCATCTGCAGTTATCAATATATCCCATACTTTTTACATCGTTCCCTTATTTCCACTGAAGATTCATTTCATACTCAGTGCATCAAACCTATCCATCACATTATTCTTTTGAGATTTGCCTCACCAGTATTTTGAAAAAAGTATTTTCTTTTGCATTTTTGGTAGTGTAGAGGTTAGCACAGTGCCTTACAAGACCAGCGAACCGGTTTCAATTCCCACTGCTGCCTGTAAGGAGTTTGTACATTCTCACCATGAGCACATTGGTTTCCTCTGGGTGCTCTGGTTTCCTCCTACAGTCCAAGGACATACTGGCTGGTAGGTTAATTGGTCATTGCAAATTGTCTCATGCTTAGGCTAGGATTGAATCAGGGGATTTCTGGGTAACACAGCTTAAAGGGCCAGAAGGCCTATTCTGCGCTGTATCTCATTAAATAAATAAAAATAAGGATGTTTTCCTAGTAACAATGAATAAAATATAAATTTCAACGGGTGATGACTTACAGGATGCACTGATTTGTTTAGTAGGAAGGAAGCTATATTGATACGCTCAATCATGTTTGTAACCTAGCAACACCAAAGCTTCCTAAATTTCTTTCTTTCTTTTGTTTTAATATCTGACTAGTTCTTTAAAAAAAGTATATACAGGTGCACAGTCCCTTATCAGAAATCCTTGAAGCCAGTTGCATTTCGGAATTCAGAATTTTTCGGATTTCAGAATCCCTCCTTATTGGTTCCGGGATCCCCCGCAGATACCAAAAAACATGTATGCTCAAGTACCTTATTTAACCTGTCTCAGTGTGGGTGGACTTCAAAACCTGGTGGAGCTCCAGACCTACGCACATCCTCCTGTATACTTAAAATCATCTTTAGATTATGTACTTATTATACCTAATACAGTGTAACTGCTATGTAAATAGTCCTTACACTGTATTGTTTAAGGAATAATGACAAGGAAAATATTTTATTTCCAACAAAAACATTCAGTAAAACATAAAAATATACTGCTTCAAACGAACCCAGTCAAGTACATGGTAAATGGTTTATTGGAATAAATGTAGAACACCACTTTCACTATAAAACTCCAGTAACTTGTCTTTCTGTTTCTTTAAATCATATACAGTGGTAATTCTGACACCATATTCATCAGTAAGACGCTGCACAGACACACCATGATCAAGCTTCTGCAATAACTCCACTTTCTGCGTTATTGATAATGAGAGATGCTTCCTTCTCTTTTTCTCACTGTTACCCATAGGGGTATCTGCAGCTCTTCTTGACATTTTCACAGTGAAATTAAACAGAAAGTCAACAGTGAACACAAAATATCAGTGAACAGCAAATGCACATGTAACCAGTACGAGCGCTGATCCACAACTGATGTCTGGCAGCCTCTGCTTGTGTTGCCACGTCACACCTGAGTGCCGTCAGCTTTTGTTGAAAAAACTTCAATTTTCGGAGATTTTTGAAATTCAGACTTTCAGGTAAGGGATTGTGTATGAGTAGCATTTGATGACTCTCAGACTGTAGTCACTGAAGTTTAAAGGGTGAGAAGGGATCTCATTAAAACCTACTGATTATTGAAAGGCATTGATAGAAAGGACATGGAGAGGATGTTTCCAATAGTGGGAGAATCTGGGATGAGAGCATTGGCCTCCAAATTAAAAGACATCCCTTTAGAACAGAAGTTAGGAGGAGTTTCTTCAGTTAGAGGGTGATGAATCTGTGCAATGCATTGGCACAGATGGCTGAGGAGGCCAAGTCACTGGGTATATTTAAAGCAGAGGTTCTTGATTAGCAAATGAGTTAAAGTTTATTGGGGGAAAAAGGAGAATGAGATTGAGAGATCATAAACCTGAATGAGGAATAATAAATCAGCCATGACTGAATGGCAGGGCAAACTTGATGGTCTGAATGACTTAATTTTGCCTCTATGTCATTCGGCCTTCAAAAAACTCCTCAATGCCAACTGTAATCCAAAATCCCAGCTGCTCTCCTCCAGCTTGTGTGGGGGTGGTATCTCCCTGCCTACCTGTGGTTTGAACAGAGCTCAAATCAAATTAGTATTTTAGCATATGTGCTGCCTTTGCAGAAACTCTAACCTGGGTTTTTTAAATAAATGATAATTACAGATTTTTTTAAAATTGTGTAGTGACATAGCTTTGATTGAGGCTGAGAAATTGTGATAATTCTAATTAATGGCTGACACCATGATACCCTTTCCTTTCTCCATCCCTCTGTTACAAGGATAAGCCAACATTACTCACAGCTATCTCCAGGGCTGATCTGCTCATGATCAAACGAGGCAGCGCATCAGATGGCTGACCAGGCCACACATTCTGTTGAGTGCAATATCTTCATGGTCTAAGGCAAAACACAGCTTGTCATAAATAACTAGACATTCAGCTTCCCCTTTTGCACTTTGACCTCTTCTGCTGATGGGAAAATGGTGCTTAGACGCTTACCACTACCTCGACTTATACTTCCCAACTTTTTCCTTTGATGACTCCAGTCCATTTCCCCGGTTCCTACCTCTGTGTCCTATCAGTTTTGATGATGACTCTTTTACAAAGGTCCTTGAGATGTCTTTGCATTTCTCCAACTATGATTTCCCCTCTCATCCGCTGTCCCCTCATTCCCTTCCTCAATCACAGTCAGAAAAATGAAAAGGTTTTCCTGGTATAGGTCTTCCCTGGCTTACGGCAGGATTCTATTCCCGAGAAATATTTGTAATACAGAGGACACCTGCAATGGTGGGATGTCCCATAGATAAAGAAACTCTGGTGTCAAAACTGTAAACAAACTCTGGTGCACAGACTCCACTATGGAGTCTGAGTGCCCTTGCAGGTGGGCTGCTGAATGGGGCTGGCTAACATTCTCGTAAGTATGTATGTTCCAGCTGGTTGTGTTTCATTGTAGTTGCAACTCCCTTTCTTGTTTCAGTCTTGTCGAATCTTGACCAAAAGCACAGCAACATCAATGCTCCCTGCTTAACTGTGTCCTTGTTCAGATCAAGAAAACTGCCGTATATATCTGGTGTCTTTCCCCTTCCTTTCCAGTCCTGAAGAAGGATCTCAGCCCAAAACATAGACTGCTTATTCATTTCCATAAATGCTGCCTGACCTGCTGATTTCCTACAGAATTTTGTGTGTGTTACCATTTTGATTGATGCTGTAAAGGAGTGGTATTAATTTAGTATTAAATTACTGCTTCCTAACAGCAATATCAGCATTATCTTTCAGTTTGAGAGTTTTAGTTAACAGCCTTGTTAACCTAATATTTACTGCTTTTCCTTCAATTCTGTGCAGTTCTTATGAAAAGCCAGTGAACCATTCAGGTGCTTATGTCTCTCTGTCTGCATTTGGGCCAAAATCACACATACTCTGGTAAAGTATTTAAGTCTCATTTCTCTTTCTTAATAATAAAGTTCATACAAAAAGATTCAGCCTGAACATATCTCAAGCTAATATTGAAATTCTTATGAAAGATTTTACTTCAGGTGATGGGGGTGGATGGTGGATTGTCGTCTTGTTGCTGCTTGTGCGTGGAAGGGGGGTAGCTGGGGGGACCTTTGGGGTTCTAACATTTGACTGTCTTTCATTCTTTGGGGCATTCCTCTGTTTTCATGGATATTTGTGAAAAAAAAATTTCAGGATGTACATTGTATACATTTCCCTGACATTAAATGTTCCTATCGAAAACTATTGAACATGGCCAGCTTCTTCATGGGCACTAGAATTCCATAGTATCCAGGAAATCTTCAAGGAGCTATGTCTCAGAAAGGCCATGTCCATCATTAAGGACCCAAGACACTCTGGGTATGCCTTTTTCTCATCGTGATCATCTTGTGTGAGGTCCAGAAGTCTGAAGGCACACACTCAATGATTCAGGAACAGCTTTCTCCCCTCTGCCATTTTACTTAACTATTATATATATTTACTGCAATTCACAGTTTTCTTTTCTATTATTACATGTTGCTTTGTACTACTGCCGCAAGGTTAACAAATTTCACCACATATGCTAGTGAAATTAAACCTGATTTTGATTCTAAACAAGATAAAATCTGCAGATGCTGGAAATCCAAGCGACACACACAAAATCACAAAATGCTGGAGGAACTCAGCAGGCCACGCAGCATCTATGGAAAAGAGCACTGTCGACATTTCGGGCAGAGACCCTTCGTCAGGACTGGGGGAAAAAAATGGGCAGTCAGAGTAAGAAAGTGGGGGGAGGGGAGGAAGAACCACAAGGTGATAGGTGAGGAGGTCATAGACAGACATGACAAATTGACTGAAGTGTATAAGATGATAAGAGGCATATATAGAGTGGACAGTCAGCAGCATTCTTCCTAGGGCAGAAATGCTAAAACGAAAGTACATAATTTTAAGGTGAGAAGGAAAATCGGAGGTAGGTAGTAAGGTTGTGGAACACTTTTCCAGGGGCGGTGGTAAAGGCAAATACATTAGAGACATTTAAGAGCCTTTTATTTAGACACATGGATGAAACAAAATGGAGGACATGTGAGAGGGAACAAACGGTTAGGTTGATCTTGCAGTAGGTTAAAAGGTTGACACAACATCATGGTCTGAAGGGCTTGTACTCGGATCTACTATTCTATGTTCTTGGGTTTGATATGACAACGTTCCAGCTGGGTTCAACTATAGTTATCTGTAGCCCTGCAGCATCTGACAAAATGATCCCGCTGGTCTCCTACCCACTTCCTCATGTGCATGAGCTGTACATCAGTTAATCACTTGTAAGCCGGGGAGGACGTGCTCACCTTCCACTCCTCCCACCTACTCACTCAATGGGGTATCCTTCACAATTTCCACCACCTTTAATGAGATTCCACCACTAAACATATCTTCTCCTTCCTCGAGTTTCCCTTTGTTTATTCCATTAAGGTTCCATCCACTTCTCCACATCACCGAGGTCATTCCTGAACAATCACAGAAGATGCAACAGTAGCACTTTTACCTCTTCCCCTCCCACCATCTAGGAACACAACCATCCTTTCATATGAAGCAGAGTGGTTCACTCCCACTGCTCCTTAGTCACTGTTTTGCAATTTGTGCTCAGATTGAGGATGCTGGATGCAGATTGAGTTTCCATTTGCTCAGCATCCTTCCTCAATCCACAGGATCATTGGTATTGGTTACTCCCGAGTTCCTAATTCCCTGTCACTTTAATGTCCACCCTGCTCCCACTTTAACCTGTTTGTGGATTCCTGCACTATTCCAATGAAACACAATGCAGATATGAGAACTGGCATTTCATCTTCCACCAGGGCATGTTACATCCTTTGGCACTCGATATGGAATTCAACGATTTCAGCCAACTTACTTTCTGTAACCACACTAAACATTTAATTCAATGAATAAAGTTATGGGCAAGGTTGTTTTGTTCATTAATTGGGAATCAGTAGCACACAGAGAATATATTTTAAGCAAATCAAAATATACTTTGATTAATGGCGAAGAAGTTCTCCAGAAAATGGTTAGCCATCAACTCAATATTCAGTGGATAGAGGAGATGTTTACATCAGTAGACTTTTTCTCTTCAGTTATATTTATGTCAGTATCAACTTCCATTTTATTCCAACAGCATGATTAACACTGGGGTTACAAGTGAACAAAGTAATGTTGGTTCAAGTTTATGTCATCTCCTGAGACAACCGGCATTGTGATAAAGACAGGTGATGTAATACCCTGATACTAAATGCATTGCTCCTCAGCCTTTCTAAGTGGTTCACAGTTTTCATTACCAGGTATAGCCATGAATAAGCAACATCATTACTCAGGCCTCACTGGTGCATTCCCAAAACAGATATTCATCTTGAGATATGGTCCAACATTTACAATCCGTTTATTCATAATGGATTAGATAGAAGTTTTTAAGTTTGTAACAATACTAGAAGGGTTCGGTAGCTGTGTAAGGATCATATGCTTGTGTTTGTTCATCTGACCACTATGTTTGATTAAAATCTACAAAAGCATTATAGAACTACAGTCAGTTTACTTACACATTAACAGTTTCAACTCCTTATTTTAGAAAGGCTGTACTGGCATTGGAGAGGGTTCAGAGAAGATTTATGAGAATGATTCCAAGAATGCAAGGGTTACTGTTTGAGGAATGTCTGGCAGCTCTTGGCCTTCAGGAGAATGACTGGGGATCTCATAAAATCATTCCAAATGTTAAAAGGCTTAAACAGATTAGATATAGCAAAGTAATTTCCCATGGTATGGGAGTCTAGGACATGAGGGCTTGAATTCAGGCTTGAAGGATGTCCAATTTAGAACAGAGATGGGGTGAAATTACTTTAGTCAGAAAGTGGTAAATCTGTGGAATTTGTTGCCATGTGCGGTTTTGGTGGCCAAGTCACTGGGTGCATTTAAGGCAGAGACAGATAGGTTCATGATTAGTCAGGGCATCAAAGTGTATGTGGAGAAGACAAGGGAGTGGGGGAAGTCTGGAAGAATTGAATGGTGGAGCAGACTCAACGGGATGAATAGCTGATTTCTGCTCCTATATCTTATGGCCTTATCATTAACCTTCACAGGTGCAATGGATTCGGCTGGTATTTCCACCATTACATAAGTTAAATGATGCCTTATAACGGCCTTTATGTTCTGTTTATTGTTTTATTTACAGGATTCACTGCTTCTTTTAATCTGTCTTGTTCATCTTCAAGACTTTGATGTACCAGCCTTGGCAGTCAGATCTCTGAGCAAATGAGGTTTGTGGATCAGATCCAATTCTAGAGGTTTGAGTATGTTACTCAGTCTGGCATTTCAGTGAAATGTGCTGACACACATATATACGCACACACAGTATGTATTCTAATATTCCTTTACATTTCTTGGCCCACTTTATTTGATGATTAGCAAAACTGTGTGTTCAAACTTTAAACCTATTAGAACTTTTTAAAATTCTGAAGTAAAATATACTTAATTAATTTATTTAAATAACTGAAGTCAATTTCTGCACTGCTGTTTTCAGCACTTTGCACAAATACAGTAAAATAATGATGTCAAAGTAAGAACTGCAGAGATTCCAAAAGCAATCCTGATCCCAACATGACGTGATTGAGTCATTATTGCTTCTGTATTTCCACCAATATCATTTCCATTCACAAGTTTCTCCTGAATAATTTCTGCCCAGGATTTGGATTTTTGTTATTCTGGCATGTTAAATTGTTGCTGTGCTTAGAACCAGCTGCAGTTCAGAACTCCTGCAAGTAAATGATGAAACATGTCAGGAAATTTTTGAAATTACATTCCAAGCAGTTAAAGCAAGACCTGTGCTATTCTGGACAGGACTACTCTTACTTCAACACAGCTACTGAGAATCTGCACCTCATCAGACAGTTTTTAAAAGCATATTTCTAAGGAGCTGGACAGCAACAACATAGAAGAGCTTACAGATACACAAATTAATATGGTAGAATATACACAAAGAGGCTGTCTTTACATGCCACAGCTTCCCGAGGAAGAGACGGGGTAGCCACACCTGCTTCCTCTTGATATGAGAGTCTCATTCATTGGATCATACAGGAATGAAGGTTCAGACACCCACCATGTAAAAGAGCAGCAGTAACCCATTCAGTAATGGATCAGTGATTAATTCAACAATTCATTTTATTGGTTATAATTGGTGCAGATGGTCCTCCAAAGCAAAGGACCTGAGGAATTATTGTCATCTGACACCTCTGAGTGATTAATTTGGCCTTTCTGAGTCTGCATTGGGGTCTATGACCTTTTAGGTCCTTCTCAGAAGTGTCCCTTTGTCAGAGGGTCTCCCAAATCTAGTGCAGGCAATAATGGAGTGCTGACAGTTGTGTTATTACTGAGGCAAAGGTATCTCAGCAGCTCATACATGGAGTGAATACTTACTCTTTTATTGCTGCATACTCTGGGAGCTTTTGATGGCCATTCAGTTCTGATGTTAAGTCATACAACAGCTGTCGTTGTGGCTATCACTCGAGGTTGATGATGATGGTCTTCATTCTGTTGGTCTATCACAGAGCGAAGACGCCTGTGCATGTATTTGTTTAACACGTTCTTGATGTTGCACTCCAAGAAGCACATAATACTTCACAAATCAACCAACTGATTTCAATGGCATGGAAACCACGACGATTGGAGCTGATGGATTTGTTGCAGCCTTCATCCGCCTTCACAGCCGTTGAGTTCGAAGTAACTTTGTCCGCTTGTTCCACCATTGAGGTCTTGGTTGGATTGTTCTTTGTCAGAGACCTCACCCTCGACCTTACCACCATGGGTGACCCTACCAGGAACATAGCTCCAGATGGCATCGCTCTTGGATGTCAGGACAACACAAGCTTCTCCACCACGACAAGGTGACAATCCACGGAGAAGACAGTATCTGACTCTTAAAGAAGTGATGAAAAATGAGTTAAGATGTCACCAAGTGGCTGCCTCTTCAAGCTGCGGAAACAGCTTAAACTCTTTAATGTCTCTTTCTTCCTTTTCAACGTAGTTTGGCTTCTATTAAGGTCCTGAACTGCAAGTAGCACTTAGACTATGCTTCTTTTTAAGTAGGTTGAGTTCCTATTCCTGGACCTTGCCAGCCCACCATTTTCCAACATTCTCCAGACGCGGCTTGGAAGATATCACCTCTGGGGTGCAGCCCTGAGGACGACCGATTCCAGGCGTTAGTGACGGAGAGAGCCTGTGGCATGTTGAACTGTTGGGTAAACAATAGGTTTTGTTGACTGCCGATCATGGTCTCTCTTTGGGTGCTTTGTTATTGCTTGGTGGGTGGTGGGCACTGGTGGTTTTTGCTGAAACGGGGAAGGTTGATGCATTCATGCTTGCTGCTCTGGGGAGGAAAAGAGGGGGCTTCGGGGTTCTAACATTTTTCTGTCATTCATTCTTTTGGAGTTCTTCTGTTTTTCATGGGTGTCTGCGACAACATTTCAGGTTGCATATCGTATACATTCTCTGATAATAAATGGAACCATTTGAAAAACACAAAACCACGCTTCTGATTGTGCTGAGATTGTTCCATAGCTGTAGTAAGTTCTCAGCCGGTGCTTGGAGCTCTTATTTATAATGGCACTAGGAGTCTTGTTCGCTCCAAATGTTGATATCATTATGTGTGTGTCTCTACTATTCAGAAACATTTAATAAAAACTTACATTGCTTTAAATGATTAAAAAATAAAAAATCTAAAATATTAACAATGAACAATTTAATAAATATATTAAAGCACTAATAAAAAATTAAAACAAAACAGTCATAAATAAGTAACTGAGTTTACATTGAACAGGCTGGTGTATAACTGTGCTATCATCTCTCACAACAATTCCCAGACTTGCTTTTGAGGCTGCATAAATTCAAGAGGAGCTTAACTGTGTGAGCGCCAATGAATCTCTTTGGAATCATTGTCCACTGCCAGCTTGGTTGATACCAGTATGTGAGAGGTACAGATGGGGAAAACGTTTCTTTCTTGAACATTAAACGTGCAATACAGATTTTCTCCCAAAGGATATCAAATCCAAGTGTAAGTAGTAAATAGATTTAAAGTATAAAACCTGTTGGTCAAGTATATAAGATCTCAGGCTTAAAATATTCAATAACGAATTAAGGAGAAACTGTTAGTCTGTCAAGCTGTTGAGAATGTGGAACTTATTATCCATGGACCAGCTGAGTTGAATAATTTAGATGGTTATATGAAGAACACAAGTAAGTTTCGATTGTTTATGGTACCTAGACATTAACGGAAAAGTAACAATTTATTTCTCAACCCTTAACATCCTTAAGCACCTGATGTGAGCTTTCTTCCTGAATTGATGCAGGCTTCTGGTGATGCATCTCCACAGTATGGTTGAATAGAGAGATAAAATATTTAGATCCAGCCATGATAAATGGGCAACAATATATTTCCTGTCTGGAGGAAGACTTGCAAGCAGAGGTGTTCCCTTACACCTAGAAGCCTCTAGCTTGGGAGACACTGCTGAAGAAGCTTTCATCTGTAGGTGTGTTGTGTACTTTCTAGCTGGTGCAGGTTGTGCTCTGTGGTGGATGAGCTGAGTATGTAGCAGGGTGGACGGGCTGCAGATCAGATGATGCTCACCTCTATATGTGTTGCTGAAGCAGAACTCATTCAGACAAATGGAGAGCACAGGACAGCAAAATGAATGGAAGGGTGTGCCACGTAAACCTCCCCACACTTGAAGCTCTGAACACCTCCATTCTGCAGTTAGGCTATGGGGCACAAGCTCCAGAGGACAATTAAGTCACACTTTAACTGCACTTCCACTAATTTTTGTTCTTCATTTAGTCTACATTCTATGTGGAGGCTTCTTTGTAAGTAATTCCTTCTTCCAACTTCGGGTACATTTGCCAATTGCAATAGTGATCTATTCACATGCTGTCAGTATCCTGAGACATGTTGACAAATGGAGCTGGTCAGATTTAAATGTATAATTGCTTTCTCAAAGAAGAATTGGTCACAAAGGAATTAATACCTTTAAAACTGCTAAAATGCTTTGTGAATTTTTGTTCTATAATCTCTACCCTTTAATAAATTTATAGACAAAATAAAGAAGTGCATTTTTGTCCGGGCTGTGGTTCAGTAATAAACATTGTGTTGAATGAGTCAGACCCAGCTGAGGGCACTGTTTGATAATCACAACCAATAAATTAAAGCTGCCTTACAGACACTACCTAAAAGATACAGCAATAAATTAATACCCTCCAGGCTCTGCACTTAATAAATATTTCTCTGTGAATTAAAGCTTCACCAGGCTATACTTAATAAATAAGTCAATAACACTCATCATCCTGCCAGGTAGCAGCATGTGGAAGAAGTGATCATGAACCTTCTGTCTCCTTAATATTTGGGTTTGTGTTCCACCATAAAACTAAAGTCTACCAGTATTGAGGTTAATTCACAGATCCTTTTCATTGATGCAGCCAGTAGATTACCTGTATCAGAATCTTGCAGGGAATTAACAACAAAGTTATCATCTGTCTGCCTCTATTTAGTTGCTGAATATCACACTGTGGCCTAAACTCCATAGACAGACAGACAGACATACTTTATGATCCTGAGGGAAATTTGGTTTCATTACAGTCGCACCAACCAAGAACAGCGAAGAAATATAGCAGTATAAAGTCATAAATAATTAAATAATAAAAGTAAATAATGTCAAGTGAAAATTAGTCCAGGGCCAGCCTATTGGCTCAGGGTGTCTGACACTCTGAGGAAGGAGTTGTAAAGTTTGATGGCCACAGGTAGGAATGACTTCCTATGATGCTCAGTGTTACATCTCGGTGGAATGAGTCTCTGGCTGAATGTTCTCCTGTGCCTAACCAGTACATTATGGAGTGGATGGGAGACATTGTCCAAGATGGCATGCAACTTGGACAGCATCCTCTTTTCAGACACCACCGTCAGAGAGTCCAGTTCCACCCCCACAACATCACTGACCTTACGAATGAGTTTGTTGATTCCGTTGGTGTCTGCTCCCCTCAGCCTGCTGCCCCAGCACACAACAGCAAACATGTTAGCACTGGCCACCACAGACTCATAGAACATCCTCAACATCATCCGGAAGATGTTAAAGGACCTCAGTCCCCTTAGGAAATAGAGATGGCTCTGACCCTTCTTGTAGACAGCCTCAGTGTTCTTTGACCAGTCCAATTTATTGTCAATTCATATCACCAGGTATTTGTAATCCTCCACCGTGTCCACACTGACCTCTTGGATGGAAACAGGGGTCACCAATACCTTAGCTCTCCTCAGGTCCACCACCAGCTCCTTAGTCTTTTTCACATTAAGCTGCAGATGATTCTGCTCACACCATGTGACAAAGTATCCCACCATAGCCCTGTACTCTGCCTCATCTCCCTTGCTGATGCATCCAACTATGGCAGAGTCACCATAAAACTTCTGAAGATGGCAAGACTCCGTGCAGTAGTTGAAGTCCGAGGTGTAGATGGTGAAGTGAAAGGGAGACAGGACAGTCCCCTGTGGAGCCCCAGTGCTGCTGACCACTCTGTCTGTTACACAGTGTTGCAAGCACACGTACTGTGGTCTGCCAGTCAGGTAATCAATAATCCATGACACCAGGGAAGCATCCACCTGCATCACTGTCAGCTTCTCACCCAGCAGAGCAGGGTGGATGGTGTTGAACGCACTGGGGAAGTCAAAAAACATGACTCTCGCAGTGCTCGCCGGCTTGTCCAGGTGGGCGTAGACACGTTTCAGCTGGTAGACTACGGCATCCTCAACTGCTAGTCGGGGCTGGTAGGTGAACTGGAGGGTGTCTAAGTGTGGCCTAACCATAGGCCGGAGCTGCACTAGAACAAGTCTCTCCAGGGTCTTCATGATGTGGGAGGTCAAAGCCACCGGTCCGTAGTCATTGGAGCCACTGAGGCGCGGTGTCTTCGGTACAGGAATGAGGCAGGACATCTTCCACAGCACAGGAACCCTCTGGAGACTCAAGCTCAGGTTGAAGACATGCTGAAGTACTCCACGTAACTGGGGGGCACAGGCTTTGATCACCCTGGGGCTGACACCATCCGGGCCTGCAGCCTTGCTTGGGTGGAGACGTTTCAGCTGTCTTCTCACCTGTTCAGCTGTGAGGCCCACCTTGGTGGTGTCAGGTGGGGGAGGGGAGTAGTCATGAGAGCAGGGTGGGAGGCTGTGAGGAGGGGTAGGAGAGGAGAGTGGAGTATGTGTTGGTTGAGGGCTAACAACAGATGAATCATGTGGGGAATGGGCTGGGGCCACAGCATCAAATCTGTTGAAGAACAGGTTAAGTTTGTTGGCCCTGTCCACACTGCCTTCAGCTCCCCTGTTGCTAGTTTACCAGACCCCAGTGATGGTCCTCATCCCACTCCAGAACTCTCTCATGTAGTTCTGCTGGAGTTTCCACTCAAGCTTCCTCCTATACCTGTCTTCAGCCTCCCTGATCTTGGCTTTCAGGTCCCTCTGTATTGTCCTCAGCTCCTCCCTATTTCCATCTCCAAATGCCCTCTTTTTAGCGTTCAGGATGTCCTTAATGTCCGTTGTTACCCGTGGCTTGTATTTTGAATAACAAAGGACAGTTCTTGCCGGAACATTGCAGTCCACACAGAAGTTGATGTAACCAGTGATGCCCATCAATGTCCTCTCCATGTGGCTCACAGAGTGCCTGCCAGTCTGTCACCTCAAAACAACCCTGGAATGCCTCATAAGCCTCCCCCGACCATTTCCTCACTGACCTCGAGGATGCAGGTTTACTCTTCACCAGAGGCACATATCAGGGTTTGAGATGCACCAGGTTGTGATCTGACCTTCCCAGTGGGGGGAGGGGAGAGGAGCTGTAAGCATCCTTAACATTAGCATACATCAAGTCCAGGGTCCTCTCCCCTCTGGTTGTACAGCTCACATACTGCGTGAAGTTGGGCAGTGTTCTAGCGACGGTAACGTGGTTGAAGTCACCCGAGATGGTAATGAGGGCACTTGGGTGCTGGGTTTGTAGTCCGGCTATGACGGTGGAAAATGATGCCATACGCCGACATCGGGTTGGCAGAGGGAGGGATGTACACAACAACCACGACTGCATGTGAGATTTCCCTTGGCAAATAATATGGCCAAAGTCCAACAGCAAAAAGTTCAATATCTGGGCTACAAACCCGTTCCTTGATCGTAATATGACCAGGATTGCACCATCTGTTGTTAACCAGAACAGCAAGCCCCCCTCCTTTACGCTTACCACTCCATAGCCCCCTATAGACGTACAGACCTCTGCGCTCTCTGTATCTGTGGTGAACTACATATACCTGTCTGGACACGCCCCTTGCTGACTGCTCCTGTGGCTCCTCCCACTGACCCCTGTATAAAGGCGATGGAGGTCTGAGCCCAGCCTCTCAGTCTCCAGGATGTAGTATGGTGGTCACTCACTGCTTGTTCCTTCTTCTAGTCAATAAAAGCCGATATCTCGCCTTTACATCTCAGAGTGAGTTATTGATGGTGCATCAGTATATTCCACTCATAATGTTTCAACTTCATTGTTCCAGTCACTGGCTATCTACCAGCCTCTTGCTTGCTGATGCTGGAGGAAGGTGTCTGCATATGACAGTCTCTCTCTCCCTCTCACTCTTTGCTCCCGAAGGAAGGTATCTGCATTCAAATGGTCTCTCTCTCTCTCTCTCTCTCTCCATCCCTTCACTCAAAGCTGTCAGAGGATTGTGCCAGAGTATTGGGACTTGGGCAAGCTTTAATCAAAACAGAGTGTGGATTGGACTCTTAGGGCACACTATGCTGTCTTTCTCATTTCTGGTCACTCGTTTTTTGGTTACTATTTTGAGCAATTTTGACTTGGGTGGCATGCAGATAATGAACACTGAGCCAAACTGAATAAGCCTGGACTCTTTTAATTACCTTTTATGCAATTTGATTTTTTTTTGCATTTGGGGTGTGGGGAGTTGATGTTATTTCTTTGAATGAGTTCCATGGTTTTCTTTGTTTCATGGCTATCTGTGGGGAAGACGAAACTCAGGTTTGTATACTGCATACATACTTCAATAAGGCTGGGGAATGGGTCTGAGGAGGGGAAAAAAGGATCAGTCATGACTGAATGGCGGAACAGACTTGATGGACCAAATGACTTAATTCTGCACCTATATCTTACGGTCTTAAAATAAATGTATTTTAAATCTTTGTAATTGTAGTTCTATGCTTTGGAAAACCTTTGCAGAAATCCATTACTTCAGCACCCTTCTGAATAAACATGTCCTTACCTCTCCTGTTGTTGTATATCCCAATGTATCTTTGTACCAAATTATGTCAATCAGTCATGTTATTTATTCTATCTTTGAGCCTCCTAATCTTCTCTATCTAAATCTAAAAGCATAACCCTCTGTTCATTGTCCCTCATATGCTATTGTAATATCCACACCTTCACCTGTGCACAAATGTAATGAAAAGCTTACTTGCAGCAGATCATAGGCACACAGCATCATATAAGCAGTATTCACAAGAAAGACAGAAATTAAGTATAAATTATACTTATCTTTAATGAGGAAGAAGACAATTGAAACAAAAAATGCAGAATTTAGTGCGAAGTGAGAACTAAGTGGTCATAGTGTTGCTATACCTTACTGATTAGGGTTTTACAAGTTGTTTCAGGAACCAAATAATTGAAGGGAAGTGGCTGTTCTTGAACCTAGTGGTGTCCAACATCAGACTCACGTAGCTCTCAATTCCTCTTTAAGTGAACTAGACAATTCACTTCAATGCTTTTGGAATATAGCTTTCATTTCTGGTCACCTCATTATTGGAACAATGTGGAAGCATTAGAGAGGGTGTGGAGGAAATTTAGAAGGATACTGCTTGGAGAAGAAAGCTTTTCTTATTAGGATAGATTGAATGAGCTAGGGCTTTTTTCTGGAACAAAGAAGGCTGTGAGGTGGCTTGATAGAGTTGTATAAGATAAGTGGCATTAATCAAACGGATAGCTCGAGACTTTTCCCGGGGCATAAATGGCTGATATAAGGGTGCATAATATTAAGATGATTGGAAGTAAGCATGGTGGGGGGGGGGAATGTCAGATGTACAGTAAGTGTGTAGAACACCCTATTAGGATACTGATAGAGGCAGACACATTACAGGCATTTAATCAACTCTTAGATAGGTGTATAGACCATAAGACCATAAGACAAAGGAGCCGAAGTCATCCATTCAGCCCATCGAGTCTGCTCTGCCATTTTATCATGAGTTGATCCATTCTCCTACTTAGTCCAACTCCCCCACCTTCGCACCATAACCTTTGATACCCTGGCTACTCAGATACCTGTCAATCTCTGCCTTAAATATACCCAATGACTTGACCTCCACTGCTGCCCGTGGCAACAAATTCCACAGATTTACCAGATGATAGAAAAACGGAGATCCATGAGGAGGGTCGGGTTAGATTGATCTCAGAGTAAGTTGAAATGTCAGTACAAAACAATGGGCTGAATGGTCTGTAAAGTACAGTCATGTTCTAAACTCACTCACCTTTAAGAATAGAAAATCAGTACCAATTTTGCTGGACAACCTGGGAATGAAACAATAGGGTGTACTCATAACAAACAGAGAAAGTGCTGACTATAAATTTGGGATTTGCATATTCAGCGGCAAATCCTGAAGGAGCTTAGTTTGAAAGTCGATTAGAATTTCAGCAATTATCTCAAGAAGGAGATTAAAATATTCTGCCAGTGTCCTGGTCAATATTTATTAACTCAACAGCATCACAAGAATAGTTACCTTTTCAACTGCTGTTTGCTAGTTCCTCTGCTGAGTGCTACTTTTAGCTGCATTGCGAGAGCAATGAGACTTGATGGTGCTTCATTTGTTGTTATGTGACTTGCAGCATCTTGAGGTTGTTAAAGACACTACATAAATGCAAGTCTCTATCTCTTTCAAAATGTAACCATATGCGCAATGTATTATTTTATGGAAAATGCATCTGTGATTCCCACATTGACCGCATCAGCCATCTTAGCACCAACAAAACAGATGGAGATAAATCATTCTGAATCCCAAGTGTGTGCTTCAGAAGAAGGGATTTAAAAGTGTGCTTTGTTAATATACTCTTGGTTTGGATTATGTTACTTCACCTAAATCTATTCCCTGAATTGAAAACAAATTAAAAATTAAAGTGGATTTATCATAAATAGGTAAGAGATTTAGAGAAGATCCCAGGGGGACCTATTTTTAACCCAGATAGAGGTGAGCCTGGATTACACTACCTGAAATAGTGTTGAATTTAAAGTCACGGGCAGCACTGAATAATTGTCTATACGACCACCTGAATTGAGGACAAAAGTGACCTCAGATGCAGGATGAGTGCTGGAGGAACTCAGCAGGTGGAGCTGCAACTGTGAAAGAAAAGGAACTGTTGACATTTTGGCTTAAAACCCTCCATCTGGTATCTACCTGGGCATTGAAGGCTACAGGGCAAGTTCTACAAAGTGTGATTAATACAGATGTGAGTCCACTGGTTGCCATGGACACGATGGAGTGAATGGCCTGTTTCACTGCTGCATAAACTATGACTTTAATTCTGTGATGCAAAACAAAAAACAATGCTATGGTTGCTAAAAAGCGAACAGCATCTGTTCAGATTTTCTGCAGAGCTTGAGAGTGTACGGGTTATTAAGCACTTGGCAAGGGCTAAGAAAAAGAAGTTTAAGCAGAGCAGCCATTGTTAGAGTGGTTCAGTGTTGAAGTAAGGAGTTGAGACTTTGGCTCAAGAGGCTTGGTGAGAATGACAGAGTCTAAGGTAAGATCCTGGTAATTTTCTACCTTTCGCTCTTTCTCTCTGGACTGCTAGATCAGTGGAAACATTAATCAGGACAGTGGAGTGCTTCTCTTGTGGGAGGTGAAAAGACAGAGAGACCTCCATTGTCCTTGACACTGCAAGAAGTCATTCCAGCTGCATCTTCATACTGACCACATTATGGAATTGGAGCTGGAACTGGATGATAATTGGCTCATTTGCGAGATGGAAAGGTTGATTTACAGGAGATAAAGAGTTGGAGTTACATGTCAGATGCAGGACCCAGGACCACCAGAAAAGAGGAAGTGCAGGGTATGTCAATAACCCTCAATAACAAGTGTGTTGTTTTTGAATGCTAATGGATGGAACAACCTAACAGAGGAAAGCCACATCAGTCAGGCTCCAGTACTGAGTCTGACTCTTTAACTCAGATGGAAAAAAAAGAAGCAAGCAGTATTGATAAGGAATTCATTGATTCAGATAAAGGACAGGAGGTACTGTGGATGAGAACAGGATTCCTGGATGGTATGTTGCTTCCCATTGCCAGGGTCAAGGAAATCTTGGATCAAGTACACAATATTCTTAAGAGGATGAGTGAGCAGCCAGAGGTTGCAGTCCATATGGATGCCAATAAAATAGGCTGGAAGGGTGATGAGGTCCTGCAACGTGAGTTCAGGGAGTCAGGTGTTAAGTTAAAGCATGGGGTATTCAGGCTAGTGATTTTAGGATTGTTTTCCATACCACATGCTGATGAAGCTAGAACTAGGAAGACAATACAGTCTAACACATGATGATGCAGTAGGGAGGGCTTCAGATTTTAGGATCATTTAGTTCGTTGTGAGGAAGGTGGACTGGTAGAAATGAGGTGGTTTGCACTTAAACATGAGAGGGACCGATATCCATGTTGGAAGTTTTGCCAGTCCTGCTCCAGGGGCTTTACACTAGAGTTGCAGGGGGATGAGAGCCAGGGGAGATAGTTGACTGGTTGAGAGGAAAATAGCTGTTAAGACTCATACAATGAAAGGAACTGAAAGGTTGAGCACGGTTGAGATTATGTCCTGAGTTATCTTTATTTCAATGCCAAGAGTTTTGTAGGTAAGGTAGATGAACAAAGAGCATAGATCAGTATGTGGAATTATGATATTGTAGCTATTAGTAAGACATAGAAGAGGCAGGACTGGCATTTCAAGGATCTGAACTGTTGTTTTAGACACAAGGGAAAATGCCAAGGCAGTGCTCAGACAGGAAATACTACAGGGCTTATCTACTGAGGCTGTTTGGATGGGAAGAAAGGGATAACCTCATTAATAGTTCAAAGGTACATTTTATTGCAGAATACAATCCTAAGATTCATCTTCTCTGTATGGCCACAAAACAAAAAAAATGGGTCATTGAATGAAATGACATCAATACCACCCCCCCATCCCCAACTCCACACAAAAAGAAAAAGAAACAAAAACTCACAAACCCCCAAACCCTCCTCCGCACAAAAGCTAACAGATTGCCCACATGGAGTACGACAGCTAGAACATCAAACCCCAAATCCCCAAATCACTCCCTTACAAAAAACTAACATATCATCCACACATGGATAAAAAAAGCGACAATAACTTAAAACCCCCGGTATCCACTCTTGCACACAGAATACTACAATATAACCTGCACAGAAAAACACCAACAAGGACATCAAACCCCAAATCCCCAAACCCTCCCCACACAAAAATCTCACATGTCGCCCACCTGGCAATGAGGACATCAAAATCCAAGCCTCCAACCTGCCAACTGGCAACTGGAAAGAGAACTCAGAAACCAATTTAAACAAAACCTTATATAAAATGGGATTATGCTATAGTCACCACTGGGATTTAAGGAGAAAAATTCTAGAGAAATTAAAGTTGCGTTAGTAGATAATTTTAATTTCCGGCATATTGATTGGGACTCCCATACTGTAAGAGGACAGGATGGAACAGAGTTTGTGAACCGTCTGGGTGGTCTCCAGCCCCTTGGTATGAACATCAAATTCTCCAACTTCCGGTAATTCCTTCCCTCTCCCTTCCCCCATCCCACTTTCACTCTGCTTCCTCTTCTAGCTGTCTATCACCTCTGTCATGATTCTGCCTTCTTCTACTACCCATAGCGCTTTCCCCTTACATTTCTTCTTCACCTCTCCTGCCTATCCCCTCCCTGCTTCCCCTCCCCCACCCCTTGATCTTTCCTCTGATTGGTTTTTCACCTGACACTTTCCACCCTCCCCCCACCTTCTTTATAGGGCCCCTGCCGCCTCCTTCTTCAGTCCTGACGACGGGTCTCGGCCTGAAACATTGACTGCTTGTTTCAACGGTTGCTGCCCGACCTGCTGAGTTCATCCAGCTTGTTTGTACGTGTTGATTTGACCACAGCATCTGCAGTGTACTTTGTGTTGAGGTTATTCTTTGGTTTTGTAGGGGACTCTGAGACCACATCAAGAGTACAGGGCTCCACAAATTTCTGATGAGCTAAATCACAGAAATCCAACTTTAGGCAAATCCTAAAACTAGATTTTTAGGATCCTGTTTTATATTTCAAGATGATGATATATATTTCTTATATATTTCAAGATGATGATAATAAATATAACAATAATTCTTCAAAAATTTGCTTTAAAATACAAACTGATAAATGAAATCACACCTTACTATCAATACAAGCCTAATCCAGTTTTCAAGTCAGAATGAAACAAATTATATTATAACTGATCAGTTGTTATGTAGGGCAATCCATTGTAACTGTCTGAATATAATAATACAGAATAAACAAGCAAGCACAACGTATTTAATAAATATAGCCAATCAAAACACACACAACTTATAGAAATCAATGCAAAAAGCACAAGAAATATGCTGAATTAAAAGAGGAGATTGACGGACTTTGGAACATGAACAGGGAACATTGTCCCGATAGTAATATCTACAACTGGTGTCATTCAAAGGCACTACACAGTAACACTAAACAAATCGGGCTACACATTAATATCTATGCAAATCTTCAGACACAACACTAGAATAATCTGAAAGTTCCTGGAAATTGACAAATGAGTGTGCTTGGCTATGCCCATACGTCAGGTTTTACCAGCTTGAGTTGTGAAAAAATAAGAAATGAAAATAATACAGCCCAACAATCTGAGCAGACAGAATGTTGACAAGGAAGCATTGAACACCTGACTCAGATTTGGAGACTTCTTCCCAAAAACAGAAGGGTTCCTTGTGCAATACAGGACCAGGTGGTTAGCACAAGAGATGATCAAAAACACATAATAAAAGACCAACAAATTCAAAACGATAAATGTAGAAAATGCCGACAAAACCCCAGAAACAATCCAACACATTGCAGGATCATGTAGCAGTTTACTTACACAAGTGCAATCAAATGGCAAACATCACTCATCAAAATCTTGCTTTAAAATACAAACTCATAAATGAAATCACACCTTACTGCAAATAAAATCCTGATCTGATTTTTGAGTCAGAATACCACAAATTATATTATGACCAATCAATTATTATTAGATAGAACAATCCATAATAACCATCCAGATATAAAAATACAGGATAAACAAGCAAGAAGAACTTATTTAATAGATACAGCCATTCCAAACACATATAACAAACCACCAGAAATATGCTGAATTAAAAGAGGAAATTGAAAGACTATGGAACATGAACAGGGTATACATTGTCCCAGTAGTAATATTTACAACTGGCATCAGCCTAAAGGCATTACACAACAGCATTAAACAATTAGGGCTACATAGCAATAACTATGTAAATCTTCAGAAAGCCATGATACTAAACACCACTAGAATAGTCTGAAAGTTGCTTGCGATTGAGAATTGAATGCATTTGGCTACATCCATTCCTCAGGTTTTTAACAACTTGAGCTGAGAAAAGAATAAATATGTAATAATGATTATTATTAACTTAACACTTAACATTACAGGAACAGAATACATTGATACTGACCAAACAAAAAGACCCTACATACCAAAACAAAAATTCTTCAAAATTTGCAAAAATTGTTAAGATTCATAGCAACATTATCACAATATTTACAAAAGCTTGAAACATTTGAAGATCTACTCATAACATACTCTGCAACATTAACAGTGGTGTAGTGCAATGGCTCCAAAATAGAAACCCAAAACTAAGTAATAAAATGATAACACTGAAATGGCGGCAGAGATTAAGAAACAAAATTGAAACGTTAAGAGCCCAATAGAGTGAAAAATGGATACAAGTAGGTACTAAGGAAATATAAGGTCCACACAAGATGTGATGAACCTAACAAAAAAAAATTGTAGAACTTATAGATACACTAAAACAAAAGCCTAGTGCATACAAAGCCAGACTAAATAGATAACACAAAATGTTCCAGATGAAGAAAACAAAATTAACCGCTTAAAAACAATGTACTTTGAGAATAAATCTACTTTGAACTTTGAAAAAGGTTGATAAAGGACATTGAAACTAAATTCAAAGCACCAAATTTCCATAGCCCTAGCACAGAATTACGAACAAAAACAGAGATAATGAACTTTTGGTCTAATATCTGGCCAAACAGGGTGATACACAATAAAGAAGCAAGCTAGATTAACAAGAATAAAGGAACAATTGAAAACATGCAAACACCTTAAATTGCAATGAATATGCTAAAACAGGTTATAAAAAAACCCACAACTGGAAAAGTTTCAGCAGTGATATCATTCATAATCAAAATCAGAATCAGATTTAATATCATCGGCATATGTTGTGAAATTTGTTAACTTTCAGGCAGCAGTACAATGAAATACATGATAAATAAATATAGAGAAAAACTGTGTTGCTATATATTAGATAGTTAAGTTAAAGTAAGTAATGCAAAACAACAGAAATAAAAAAGTAGTGAGGTAGTGTTCATGGGTTCAATGTCCGTTTAAAAATCGGATGGCAGAGGGGAAGAAGCTATTCCTGAGTGTATGCCTTCAGGCTTCTGTGCCTCCTTCCCAAACAGTAACACCAACTCTCTAAGCAAACTATAGGTTTGTCTAGCTTTAAACCTTCTCTCTAATTTACTGAATCAGTTGAAAATAGAATATCAAATCAGGAACAACCAAACAAATTATACCTTGGTGCACCTTCTATACATAGATGATTTGAAATTATACGTTCTTTTACCAGTAAAGCTAAAGCAATTAATTCAAATAATAGAATAATTTTCTAAAAATATAAACATGAACTTTGGACTAGATAAGTGCAGAACATTAAACATAAAGAAAGGTGCAATAGAGCTAGTAGAATATAAAACAGAGCAGCAAGATACAATACAACCGATGGATGATTATAAACGTGCAAGTATCTAGGATATCAACAAACACAAATAATAGATCAGAGTGTGATAAAGGGAAAATTTCTGACGGAATTTACTTCAAGGCTTAAGAAAATCTGCCAAACAAAGCTCAGCAGGAAAAACACAGCAAATGCAATAAACAATTATACTATACCCATATTAAAGTATTCTTTTTGCATAGTATCTTGGTGTGAAACAAGTATAAAAAACATGCAAAGAAAATAAAACGGAAATGACAAATTTTCGTAAACACTATGTACACTTGATCACACTTAGATTTACACTACCTAGTACAGAAAGAGGAAGAGGAATAACAAACCTAATAACAATTACAGAATAGCAAGATGAAACTTCTAAAGATATACTTTCATCAACGAGAACAGAATTCAGCACCCGACATGAGCAGATACAATACTGATAAGAAGTACAAACTACTAAACATAAATGAGAGCACAACCCATAAAAATGAAGAAATTATCACTATAGGAGAAACAAAGAACCAATGGAAGAGTATGACTCTCCATGGAAGACATCCTCACGACCTGTGCAGACCAGATGTTGACAAGCAAACATCAAAAGCCTGGCTCAGAGTTGGAGAACTTCTCCCCGAAAAAGGGGAAAAGGGGTTCCTTGGGGTAATACAGGACATATTGAAAATACCTCATTAAAAATCAACAAATTCAAGATGACAAATGCAGAATATGCCAAGACAAACCAGAAAGAAGGCAACACATTCCAGGATCCTGCAGCAGCGTAAAGCAGCTGATTACTTACATAGGTACAATCAAGTGGCAAATATCATTCACCAAAATCTTGCCTTAAAATAGAAACTCATAAAAGAAACTATACCTTATTATAAATACAAGTCTCGTCTAGTTTCAGAGTCAGAGTCCCACAAATTATAATAAGACCGATCCGTTAACACAGATAGGACAATCTATAATAATTGTCTGGATATAATATTACAGGATAAACGGGCAAAAAACAATTTAATTTAATTAATATATCCATTCCAAACACATGTAACATACAGAAATTAATAAGTGAAAAACAACAGAAATATGCTGAATTAAAAGAAGAGATTAAAATACCATGGAACACAAACAGGGTATACATTGTCCAATAGTGATATCTACAACTGGTATCATCTCAAAGTCACTACAAAATAGCATTAGATAATTAGGGCTGCACAACAATATTTATGTAAATCTCCAGAAAGCCACAATACTATACACTACCAGAATAGTCCAAAAGTTCCTAACAATTGAAAAATGAGTGTGCTTGACTATGCCCATACCTCAGGTTTTACTACCTTGAGCTGAGAAAGAATAAAAATAATAATAATTTATCTCTTACCTAAAAGAAAAATCACAAATGTTTCATGAAAGTATCATCCTATGACTTGTTTACAAACTATAAATTTGTAACATCATGTATCTAATTATGAAATGTTTCTTAGTATTCATTAATAACTGAATACAAAATTTTTCCAATATTTTAAGTATGGGTGATGTTTGGGTGATTATTAATGAAATGAAAGAATTATAACAAATGTAGAACAATACGATATGAATTACGAAAGAAAATCTATGTGTCTGATTTACAAAGAAATTGGCTTGTGGAGAATCCTCATAATCAGAAGCCTTCTTAATCCAGGGATTGCCACTACCATCTACCATTATCGGTGGTAATTTATTGGAAGCAGTTCAATGATGGTTACAGCATCATTTCCTGGTGTTTGACCTTATGAAGAAAGTCTGGACAAGTTAAAAATGTTCCTTCCCAAGCACAGAGAAGTGATTACAGGAACATATTTGGTTTTAGGGATTGTAACTTTTGGAAATTTGTCCATGTGGGATATAATCCAGAAATAAGGTAATAGTAAAAATGGTATAACATTAATTTTAACAAAGTGGATGTGGAGAAAATATTTGTCTTCTGAGAGAATCTAGAATGAAGAGCTACTTTGTAAAAATGAGGAATTGCTACATTAAGTAAGGTGAAATTACACTAGCAAATCTACTTATAATCCATCCATTTTTGGGATGCAAGAGGACACCGGAGTACCTGGAGGAAAACGGTGAGGTCACAGGGAGAAAATGCAGATTCTACACGGACAGCACTAAGGGTCGGTATTGAACCTGGGTCACCAGACCTGTGAGTTGGCATTTTTACTCACTTTGTCACCACTGCTTACCCGCATTTGCAATGAGCCAGAAATTAAATTTGCACTAGCTGTGCAGCAGCCCTGTTCAAGATTTCAATAAATGACAGAGAGAAAAAAAAAGTATTCCATATTCCATGGCAAGATGCTTGTCATCAAATGCCATTAATCTTAATGTAACAGCTGACATTTGGGTACTTTTCCTTTCTCTTTGTTATGCTATGAGCTGAACCCTATGTAAATACAGGACCATTAAGAAGGTGAATCCACTGATGACACAATGAAACATTCCATTTGATTACTAAACTCGTCACTCTTTCCGAAGGCAGTGCATTTCTGGCCTTTAATAGACAATAGACAGTAGGTGTAGGAGTAGGCCATTTGGCCCTTCTAGCCAGCACCACCATTCACTGTGATCATGGCTGATCATACACAATCAGTACCCCGTTCCTGCCCTCTCCCCATATCCCTTCACCGCGCTATCTATAAGAGCTCTATCTAACTCTTTCTTGAATGCATCCAGAGACTTGGCCTCCACTGCCTTCAGGGCAGTGCATTCCACATATCCACCACTCTCTGGGTGAAAAAGTTTTTCTGCATCTCTGTTCTAAATGGCCTACCCCTTATTCTTAAACTGTGGCCTATAGTTCTCGACTCACCCATCAGTGGGAACATGCTTCCTGCCTCTAGTGTATCCAATCCCTTAATAATCTTATATGTTTCAATCAGATCCCCTCTCATCCTTCTAAATTCAAGTGTATACAAGCCCAGTCACTCTAATCTTTCAACATATGACAGTCCCGCCATTCTGGGAATTAACCTTGTGAACCTATGCTGCATTCCCTCAATAGCAAGAATGTCCTTCCTCAAATTTGGAGACCAAAACTGCACACAATACTCCAGGTGGAGTCTCACCAGGGCCCTGTACAGCTGCAGAAGGACCTCTTTACTCCTATACTCAATTCCTCTTGTTTTAAAGGCCAGCATGCCATTAGCTTTCTTCACTGCCTGCTGTACCTGCATGCTTGCTTTCATTGACTGAAGTACAAGAACACCTAGATCTCGTTGTACTTCCCCTTTTCCTAACTTGACTCCATTTAGATAGTAATCTGCCTTCCTGCTCTTGCCACCAAAGTGGATAACCTCACACTTATCTGCATTAAATTGCATCTGCCATACATTTGCCCACTCACCCAACCTGTCCAAGTCACCCTGCATTCTCATAACATCCTCCTGACATTTCAAACTGCCACCCAGCTTTGTGTCATCAGCAAATTTGCTAATGTTACTTTTAATCCCATCATCTAAATCATTAATGTATATTGTAAACAGCTGCGGTCCCAGCACCGAACCTTGCGGTACCCCACTGGTCACAGTCTGCCATTCCGAAAGGGACCCGTTAATCACAACTCTTTGTTTCCTGTCAGCCAGCCAATTTTCAAACCATGTCAGTACTCTGCCCCCAATACCATGTGCCCTAATTTTGCCCACTAATCTCCTATGTGGGACTTTATCAAAAGCTTTCTGGAAGTCCAGGTACACTACATTCACTGGCTCTCCATTGTCCATTTTCCTAGTTATATCCTCAAAAAACTCCAGAAGATTAGTCAAGCATGATTTTCCCTTCATAAATCCATGCTGACTCAGACTGATCCTTCTACTGCTATCCAAATGTGTCATAATTTCCTCTTTTATAATTGACTCCAGCATCTTTCCCACCACTGACGTCAGACTAATCGGTCTATAATTCCCTGTTTTCTCTCTCCCTCCTTTCTTGAAAAGTGGGACATTAGCCACCCTCCAATCAGCAGGAATTGTTCATGAATTATAGAACATTGGAAAATGATTACCAATGCGTCCATGATTTCTAGAGCCACCTCTTTAAGTACCCTGGGATGCAGACCATCAGGTCCCGGGGACTTATCAGCCTTCAGACTCAACAGTCTATCCAACACTGTTTCTTGCCTAATATATTTTTCCTTCAGTTCATCCTTTACCCTAGTTCCTTTGGCCACTATTACATCTGGGAGATTGTTTGTGTCTTCCCTAGTGAAGACAGATCCAAAGTACCTGTTCAACTCATTTGCCATTTCCTTGTTCCCCATAATAAATTCACCCGTTTCTGTCTTCAATGGCCCAGTTTTGGTCTTAACTATTTTTTTTGCTATTCACATACCTAAAGAAGCTTTTACTAAGATAAGCAAGATGAGCTTTTTAAAAGAGTCTCCCTGCCCTAAGCAATTGCAAAGGCTGTTTTCCCTTTGATCTAAGAATTATGTTTTGCACATCCCTCCCTTCCGGACATGAGCAAACAAAACCTCCAATCTGGTATCCATGCCAGCTGTTTGATACCATTTTTAATATTACATCATTTCTGAATTATACCCCAGCTGGTCACATTTCTAGCTGTTGCAATTATGCTCAATAAACTTCCATTTTCTAAATTGGTAATTTGGTTTATTATTATTATATATACTGAAGAATGGGAGAAACTTGGTTCTGCACGTGATCCACACAGATTATTTCAACACATCTGTACATTGAGGCAGTACAAGCAAAAAACAGAAACAGAATTCAAGATATTACAGATACCAAGAAGAATTCAGGCAGACAATAAAGTGACTTGCTTTGGTAAGGTATGTTTTGAGGTCAAGAGTCCATTTTATTGTGGGACTGTTCAATAGCCTTACAACAATCCTTGAGAATGGTGGTACATGCTTTCTATGCTTTGGGAATTTAAGTACTTCTTTTGATCATTTTTAGTGTTGTGAGAGTACCTACCTCAACCACCCCCTCCAGATTTCAGATCCAAAGCTCCCTCTGGTGAAAGTTCTTCCTCACATCCTATCTGACCCTGTTATCCATCACTGTTAAATCTATACTTGCTAATTGTAGATTCTTCCATTCTGAACTAAAGCTCTGTACCAACTACCCTATTTTTTACCCATCTCAGCTTTGTATCCCTCTAACATGTCCCCCTCAGGCTCTTCATTCCAAAGAGAGTAAACACCTCCCATCCCATCTTAGTGCTCCTTCTTAAGCAACACCTTAGTGAATTTTCTCTCCATTGCAATCACCTCTTTCCTATCATGTGACAACTGAAACTGTGCACAATACTTCAACTTTTGCATAACTGATATTTTATAAAGTTGTGACAAAACCTCCCTGCTCTTGTACTCTATGCCTGGCTAAAGAGAGCAAGTTTGTATTTTTCACTACCTTATCGCCCTGCATTATCACCTTAGACCCCTCTGTTCCTCAATACTCCCAAGCCCTACCATTCATCATGAAAGATCTACCATTATTAGTCCAATCAACCTGCATAATTTAGCACTTATTAGGGTTAAATTTTGTCTGCCATTGCTCTGCCTCTTATCAACTTCCACATCCTTCCTATAATGAGGTAACCAGAACTGAATACAATGTTCTGTGTGGTCTAAAGAAGGTTTTAAAGGGGCTGCAACTTTACCTTAAAGCTCATGAACTTAATCTACTGTCTAATGAAGGCCGCTGCATTGCAGTTTTGGGGAATCTATGAATGTGGACGCCAAGATTGCTTTTATGTGTTTACTTATCAACCTGCTAACCTGCTGGACCTATCTGTTGTTGTCATCCATAAATGGGCCAGATTTGGCTGAAGGATGGAGGTCTGTCTCATTGGCCTTTCACATTCTGAAGTACAGAAACATGGGCATGTACTGTGGTATGAATCTCCCATCCCTGAATACCTCAGAAACCCTTGTTAACCAGGGGAGGCTCTTTACCAGTGGTGAAATTTGTTATTGGTGGAAGTAGGTTTTAACTAATCCTGATATTAAGAAATATTTAAAAATCTATTAAAACTCAAGTAAATATTTTTAAAATTATGTTTAAATTAGATATATTGAACAAAAACTCATGGAAGTATTAATAATTTATGACATTATACTGAAAAGAAATACAGTAAATATCAAGAGTAATGAGAACCAGAATCAAGTTTAGCACTGATATATGCTGGGAATTTTTTTTTTGTTTTCTGAGAGCAGTACAGTGCAAGACATGAACCGTTCAGTTATCTGTTGGTAGAGGGGAGGAAACTGCTCCTGAAACATTAAATTGTGGGTCTGCAAGCTCCAATATCTCCTCCCCGATAGTAGTAATGAGAATAGGGCATGTCCCGGATTGTGAGGGTCCGTAACAGTGGATGCTGCCTTCTTGAGGCACTGCCTTTTGAAGATGTCCTCAATGGTGTGGAGGGATGTGCTCATGATGGATCTGACTGCATCAACATTTTGCAGCTGCTTTTGATCCTGCACATTGGAGCCTTCATACTAGATGATGATGCAACCAGTCAGAATGCCCTGCACTGTACACCTATAGACATTTATTAGGTTCTTTGGCGACATACCAAATCTCCATCTTCACCTGATGTTCCTCATTGTAAACAATATCATCTCAAAAATAAATGCTCTGCTTTGACACTCCTCTCTGCTACAGAAACAAACTGTGTGGTCACCGACAAGGCAATAGGATAAAGATTATAGTTCTTACCCTGCCACCTCATGCCCCCCAGCAAGGTTACTGGAAATCACCAAAACTAGCATTTGAACTAACATTGCCTTTCTGATCAAAATTTGACTGGTTTCTTTCTATTGCTGTAGATCTCACTAACAGTGGTTTGTCAATGACAAAAAGAAATAGTCTTTATATCTCTTTCACTGTAAAACCAATAGTAATTCCTTCTGACAGAGCATCAAAGTTGTGGAATTCCTCTTGCCCTTCATTCTCCCCTTCCTCCCACTCAGACAGTGTAAGTTAGGGCTACCCAAATATCACAGCGTCTATTCTTCACTGACCTTAAATGTGTCTTGAACCATTGAAGTATGCCTTCTCAGATTAAAAATATGAGACATTTTTCTGGTAATCTTCAGTTTCAAATACCAGATGTAACGGGAAAAACAAAAAAAAACACTCAAAGTATATAATAGGTCAGGAAACGTCTGTAGAAAGTGAAACACAATTTACGCTTCACATTGATGATGCTTCATTGGAACTGTTATAGTGAGAAAACAGTGGTATTTTAAGTTGCAAAGAAGGTGAAAAGAAGGTGGAAGCATCTCTCATTGGTGGAGACCAACACGGTCCAGATGACACAATGCTGATTGTCCCACTATGGCATAGTTGAAATACAATATCTAGGAATTGAATTAAATTGAATAACTACTTTGGTTCTGCCTTCACTAAGGAGGACATAAATAATCTTCCGGAAATAGTAAGGGACAGAGGGTCTAGTGAGATGGAGGAACTGAGGGAAATACATGTTAGTAGGGAAGTGGTGTTAGGTAAATTGAAGGGATTAAAGGCAGATAAATCTCCAGGGCCAGATGGTCTGCATCCCAGAGTGCTTAAGGAAGTAGCCCAAGAAATAGTGGATGCATTAGTGATAATTTTTCAAAACTCCTTAGATTCTGGATTAGTTCCTGAGGATTGGAGGGTGGCTAATGTAACCCCACTTTTTAAAAAAGGAAGGAGAGAGAAACCAGGGAATTATAGACTGGTTAGACTGACATCGGTGGTGGGGAAAATGTTAGAGTCAGTTATCAATGATGTGGTAACAGCACATTTGGAAAGAGGTGAAATCATCGGACAAAGTCAGCATGGATTTGTGAAAGGAAAATCATGTCTGACGAATCTTATAGAATTTTTTGAAGATGTAACTAGTAGAGTGGATAGGGGAGAGCCAGTGGATGTGGTATATTTAGATTTTCAAAAAGCTTTTGACAAGGTCCCACACAGGAGATTAGTGTGCAAACTTAAAGCACACAGTATTGGGGGTATGGTATTGATGTGGATAGAGAATTGGTTGGCAGACAGGAAGCAAAGAGTGGGAGTAAACAAGACCTTTTCAGAATGGCAGGCAGTGACTAGTGGGGTACTGCAAGGCTCAGTGCTGAGACCCCAGTTGTTTACAATATATATTAATGATTTAGACGAGGGAATTAAATGCAGCATCTCCAAGTTTATGAATGACACGAAGCTGGGCGGTGGTGTTAGCTGTGAGCAGGATGATAAAAGGATGCAGGGTGACTTCTATAGGTTAGGTGAGTGGACAAATTCATGGCAGATGCAATTTAATGTGGATAAATGTGAGGTTATCCACTTTGGTAGCAAGAACAGGAAAACAGATTATTATCTGAACGGTGGCCGATTAGGAAAAGGGGAGATGAAACGAGACTTGGGTGTCATAGTACACCAGTCATCGAAGGTGGGCATGCAGGTACAGCAGGCGGTGAAAAAGGCAAATGGTATGGCATTCATAGCAAAAGGATTTGAGTATAGGAGCAGGGAGGTTCTACTGCAGTTGAACAAGGCCTTGGTGAGACCGCACCCAGAATATTGTGTGCAGTTTTGGTCCCCTAATCTGAGGAAAGACATTCTTGCCATAGAGAGAGTACAGAGAAGGTTCATCAGATTGATTCCTGGGATGGCAGGACTTTCATATGAAGAAAGACTGGATCAACTAGGCTTATATTCACTGGAATTTAGAAAATTGAGGGGGGATCTTATCGAAACATATAAAATTCTAAAGGGATTGGACAGGCTAGATGCAGGAAGATTGTTTCCGATGTTGGGGAAGTCCAGAACGAGGGGTCACAGTTTAAGGATAAAGAAGAAGCCTTTTAGTACCGAGATGAGGAAAAACTTCTTCACACAGAGAGTGATGAATCTGTGGAATTCTCTGCCACAGGAAACAGCTGAGGCCAGTTCATTGGCTATATTTAAGAGGAAGTTAGATATGGCCCTTGTGGCTAAAGGGATCAGGGAGTATGGAGAGAAAGCAGGTACAGGGTTCTGAGTTGGATGATCAGCCATGATCATACTGAATGGCGGTGCAGGCTCGAAGGGCCAAATGGCCTACTCCTGCACCTATTTTCTATGTTTCTATGTTTCTATACATTAAACAATGCTGGAAGTGGATTTCTGAAATCTATTTCTGTGTACTCCCACTGTGACGTCAATGGAATTTTATTGGAATGAGCAGAACCTAGTAGGAGATCAATTAGTCTTCAACTTTGTGAAGATCTTATGGGAAAATCTTTCTTTAGTTGCATGTATTGTCTCTCCTATAAGGGAATGAGAGACAAATGCCCTTCAGACTAGGAACTTTAGAAAGTCTTAGCCTTTTGAAGGAATCCGTTTGATCAATAGCATTATATTGATTTGTTCCCTTTAAAGCACCCACAGTCATGTTGTCTTTGTGATGGTGCAGGTTAGAGGTATTAAAGAAAAATTATATAGACATTCCCTTGGAAACCTGTCCCTTGATAACACAATGCTGTATCTGAGGTGCATGATGTGGCAGGGTATTGTTTACAATCCCTATCCTGTTACTTGATAGTCAGTGACTGGGACTGTTTGTTTCTTCTGTTAATCTGGCAGGAGTGGAGATTTTTGCCAAAGTAGGACACTGACCTTTGACCTTGAATGGTGCCACTGTTAATAATGAAGCAGAATGCCATAGTAGGTAGCACTTCTACCTTAGTTTTCAACAGTTCAATCCTGAGCTCAACTGCTGTGTAGAATTTGTAATTTTTCCCCTTGATAGCAAGGTTCTGTATCCCTGTGTTTCAGCATCCAAACAAAATAGATATATGGCTGTGTAAACTGCAACTTATGTGGATAAGTAGCAGGAGAATGGTTGGCATAGGCATGATGGGTAGAAGGGCCTGTCTCTGTGTTGTATGACTACATGACAGCACAGTTTTAACTTAAGTAAGTTATCATAAAACTGAAGACTTTTGAGGTGATGATATTGAATACTAGGAGTATGAATTGAATTGTTAATTGATATATTTCAATTCAAGATAGGTTTCATTAAATTTTTATGTTCAACAGTTTCCCACATTGCTGTTTCAGATGCTTACATTGTCACAGATTACCTTGAGGAAGGCTCATTCTATTATCCAACATTGCCTTGTTTCAAAGTTTCAAATTATATTTATAGGCAAAGTATTTCTACAGTATACAACCTGATATTTGCCTTTGAATAGACAGCCATGAAACAAAGAAACACCGTGGAACCTGTTCAAAAAGAAACGAACACTCAATGTGCAAAAAAAAAGGTGAATCATGCAATTGATAAAAAAAATGAGTGAGAAACACAGAATATCAAATGTCGAGACACAAGTTAGAAAAACAGTATAGGGATGTTCAGTTCAGTTCAAATTCGCTCTGTCTCTTTCGTTGACTGCAGAGCCTGTTCACCTTGGTCAAAATAGTACAAAATAGCATAAAAAACAAAATAACCAGAACCAGAAACACATCATAACATGAATTATAGAGTCCAATCCAGAAACTGCTTCAATTAAACCTTGCCCAAGGCCCAAGACTCCCGCACCAACAAGTGAAAGGGAGAGAGATGCTGGTCAAATGCTGGCACCTTCCTCCGGAATGACCAGCCTAAGTGAAAAGAAAAAAGCATTTTTGCAAATTTACTGTAAGGGACAACCCTGCAATTTTTCAAATCAATAGCGCTGATGTTAAACATTCACTAACTCCTTCTAATCTGTCAAATATTGCCAGTATTCATGGATAGAGAAGTAGAGTTAATGTTCATGTAAAGGGTTTTTCTTTTTTAAATGAAACTTTAATTATGTTTTCCTTTCTACAAACTTTGCCATTTCTGTTTTTATTTCAGTTTAGCAGCATCTGCAGTATTTGACATTCATTCACTATTTTACCAGACGTTTCCTTGGGAGCTTTTCAAATCCAAACCGTAAAGGTGTAATGTCTAACATTTTTTTTCTGCAAAGGTTACAAAGGACTACTGATGTGCCCATGTGCAATTTAATTTGGAGCTCAGTTGTTCAGGGACAAACTCAGTCAGATGATGATGGACATTGGCAGTGTGCTCATTCTGGGCATATGGAGGGGATTTGAAATTGCACACTTCATTTGCTACCAGCTGACATCTAAAAACTTGTGCCACAGTTTGAAGTTTAGTGAGAACATATGCCAAATGGATTTGTTTTGACATGGCAATAATTCATTCTGTGGACACCAAAGCTCATGCCAGTTATATTCCACACCATAGACTTGGAGAAAAAAGACTGTAGGGTATACTGCTAGACTTAAGATGTTTGCATTTTACTTAACTTTATTTTGGCCATAATTTCACAGAATCACACAGTGTTTACAGCTGAGATGAGTATCACTCATTCATCACATCAGCAGTAAGCTCATTCTGCTTGTCTCACACTCTCCCAATAGCCCTGTAAATATTCTCTTTTCAGGTACAAATTCAGCTCTTTCTGAACTTTACAATTTGTCTCCACAAGTGGCCCCAGCAGTGCATTCCAGATCTGAATCACTTGTATGAAAACAAAATCCTTATGTTACCTTCTACCTCAGAGCTATATATTTTTGCTGTAAGCCATCTAACTGTGGTATAGCCTCAGTTTCTCTTTTTTACCTATATAGCCCAAGATGTCCTACAGCCCTTCAATTTATACACTTCCACATTCTTTTCTTTGTACCCTGATTCTATAAAGGCATATCATAGCCTTTGTTCCACTACTTACTCTTTCTCCTCCTACCTCCATTAATTCACCAGTCAAATCACCTCTATAACTTCTCCCCACTGTAAACTTGGCCTCACTGTATCAAAGATATTTTCTTTGTCCTACCTATGCTGTCTCAGCTTCTCTGCAACATAAAATATTTTCTTCTCTCTTTTCCAGTTTTGTGAAGAATCTTTGACTTGGAATGTTAATCTGTTTCTTTTATGAAAGATGTGCCTGACCTGGTGAGGGTTTACAGAATTTTTTTTTAGTATTTATTTCAGATTTCTAGCATCTGCAGTTGATTTTTAAATTGATTCTTTAACATCACTTTTGAATCTTTTACCATTCAATTATTTTTCTATTTCTCTGAGTTGTGCACCCTTACACAAGTCTGAGGCATTTATCTGTATCTACTCTGCCATAATTTGAAATATCAATACAAAACTCCACTTCAGCCTCCTCTACTCCAAGGAGGACGACTTCTGCACCTCCACTTTGTCCATACATAATTTGTGTCGCTCGTCCTGAGAGCTGTTTGGTAAATTTCTTCTGCACCCTCTTCAGAAGTCTATCAAACTCTACCTTTTCTTTTCATGACTGTTTCCTTCAATATTTAAGGAAAAGATAACCACAGTCTCACCATCCTCTAAGAGAAATTAGGACACAGTACTCCAGTATTATGGTTTCCATTACTTAAAAATCCTAGGATCCCGTTAAACTCTTTCAGAATCAGCCCTGGTCTTGTTGTCCTCTCAGTATTGTGCTTTCATTGTATTATTTGCTTAGTTTGTTTTTCCTACAGAAGTACAATTCTGCCTATTTTTAGCATTAAATTTCATCTGCTAACCATCAAGGTGTCACGAGGGACCTGAGCTGCGACGTCCGTTGACGTGTTGGTCTGGATTTGGTTGTTTTTTTAGTTTCGCAGGGATGGTTTGGGGGACAGCACAGGGAGTTCAAAGAATCAAAGTACATCTATTATCAAAGTATGGATGCAGTATAGAACCCTGAGATTTGACTTCCCACAGAGAGCCACAAAACAAACAAAACCAAAAAAAATGTCAAACCCCCAGAGTGAAAAACACAGAATATAAAACCCCAAACTACACAGTTATCAAAAGAGTCCAGGTACTATCAGTCCAGCTCAGTTCAGCTGAACCCAGCGCTGTGTCTTTGTTATCTGCAGGCTGCAGGGGCCAATCAAAAATGCACAGAAACAGTAACAAAATAAAAGAAGTGAACAGAAACCAGAAGCACATCATAATGTGAACTACAGAGACCAAACCACAAACCACTTCAATTAGGCCTTGCCCAAGACCCAGGACTCCGGCACCATGCTAGTGAGAGAGGGAGTTAGGCGTCACGTTAGGGTTTATGGACAGGGATGAGGGAGAGTTAGAGGTCTGGGTCAGTAAATGATAAGTCAGGGACAGGAGTCAGTGTTCAGAGTCTAGGTCAGGGCATTCCACAGTCAAAGGTTACTGATTCCAGAGTGCGTGTTGACAAGTGCTGAGGACACCAACAATCCTGGGGTTGAAGCTCCATTTAGTTGGGAGTCATGAGGGATCAGAATCAGAATCAGGTTTATTATCACCGGCATGTGACGTGAAATTTGTTTACTTAGCAGCAGCAATTCAGTGTAATACATAATCTAGCAGAGAGAGAGAAAAAATAAATAAAATAAAACATAATAATAAATAAACAAGTAAATCAATTATGTATATTGAATAGACTTAAAAGAATGTTGAACAACAGAAATAATATATATTAAAAAAGTGAGGAAGTGTCCAAATCTTCAATGTCCATTTAGGATGGCAGAGGGGAAGAAGCTGTTCCTGAATCACTGAGTGTGTGCCTTCAGGCTTCTGTACCTCCACCCTGATGATAACAGTGAGAAAAGGGCATGACCTGGGTGCTGGAGGTCCTTAATACTGGATGCTGCCTTTCTCAGACACTGCTCCCTAAAGATGTCCTGGATATTTTGTAGGCCAGTGCCCAAGATGGAGCTGACAAAATATACAACCCTCTGCAGCTTCTTTTGGTCATGTGCAGTAGCCCCTCCACACCAGACAGTGATGCAGCCTGTCAGAATGCTCTCCACGTACATCTGTAGAAGTTTTTGAGTGTATTTGTTGACATTCCAAATCTCTTCAAACTCCTAATAAAGTATAGTCTCTGTCTTGCCTTCTTTATAACTACATCAATATGTTGGAACCAGGTTAAATCCTCAGATATCTTGACACTCAGGAACTTGAAGCTGCTCACTCTCTCCACTTCCGATCCCTCTATGAAGATTGATATGTGTTCCTTCATCTTACCCTTCCTGAAGCCCACAATCAGCTCTTTCATCTTACTGATGTTGAGTGCCAGGTTGTTGCTGCAGCACAATTCCACTAGTTGGTATATCTCACTCCTGTACGCCCTCTCATTACCACCTGAGATTCTACCAACAATGGTTGTATCATCAGCAAATTTATAGATGGTATTTGAGCTATGCTTAGCCTCACAGTCATGTGTATATAGAGAGTAGAGCAGTGGGCTAAGCACACCCCTGAGGTGTGCCAGTGTTGATTGTCAGCAAGGAGGATATGTTATCACCAATCCTCACAGACTGTGGTCTTCCGGTTAGGAAGTTGAGGGTTCAATTGCAGAGGGAGGTACAGAGGCCCAGGTTCTGCAACTTCTCAATCAAGATTGTGCGAATGATGGTATTAAATGCTGAGCTATAGTCGATGAACAGCATCCTGACATAGGAGTTTGTGTTGTCCAAGTGGTCTAAAGCCATGTGGAGAGTCATGCAGATTGCATCTCCCATTGACCTATTGTGGTCTTGGGCAAACTGCAATGGGTCCAGGGCCTTGCTGAGGCAGAAGTGCCCAACCTCTTGACCATGACCAATCTCTCAAAGCATTTCATCATTGTAGATGTGAGTGCTATCGGGTGACAGTCGTTAAGGCAGACCACATTATTCTTCTTAGGCACTCGTATGATTATTGCCTTTTTGAAGCAAGTGGGAACTTCTGCCCATAGTAGTGAGAGGTTGAAAATGTCCTTAAATATTCCCACTAGTTGGTTGGCATAGGTTTTCAGAGCCTTACCAGGTACTCCAGGTACTTCTGCCTTGCGAGGGTTCACTCTCTTTAAAGACAGCCTGACATCAGCCTCTGAGACGGAGATCACAGGGTCCTCAGGTGCAGCAGGGATCTTCACAGCTGTAGTTGTGATCTCCCTTTCAAAGTGTGCTTAGAAGGCATTGAGTTCATCTGGTAGAGAAGCATCGCTGCAATTCATACTATTAGGCTTTGCTTTGTAGGAAGTAATGTCTTGCAGACCCTGCTAGAGTTGCTGTGTATCTGATATCGCCTTCAACCTCATTAAAAATTGTCTCCTCACCCTTGAAATGGCCCTCCACAAATCATACCTAGTTTTCTGGTACAGGGCTAGGTTGCCAGACTTGAATACCACAGACCTAGCCTTCAGCAGATGACGTACCTCCTGGTTCATCCACGGCTTTTGGTCCGGGGATGTACGGTTTGTCTTTGTAGGCACACACTCATCCACACAGATTTTTATGAAGTCGTTAACAGCTGCAACATACTCATCCAGATTCAAAGATGAATCCTTGAATACAGTCCAGTCTACTGATTCAAAGCAGTCCTGTAGGTGCTTCTGTGCATCCCTTGTCCAAACCTTCTTGGTCCTCGCTGCTGGTGCTGCAGTCTTCAGTCTCTGCCTATACTCAGAGAGTAGAAGTACAGCCGGGTGATCAGGCTTCCCGAAGTGAGGGTGGATGGTGACTCACAGGTCACCGGGGATGGGAAGTCCATGCAAGTCTGGATGTTTAGGCCTGAAGGTCAACCCCGTGATTGGAGAATCTTAGGATTGATACCCAGAGGTCAGCGAAATCGAGAGGCCAAAGCTAAAAGTTCAGTTCAAAGCTCAGCAAGCCTGGAGGTAGAAACCTGAAGGTTGAAGACTGAAATCAGTGAGTCAGGAGGTAGAAGGCTGAATATTGAAGCTCCTGCATCAGCTTGCCCAGAGGTTAGAGGCCCAATGTCTGTGAGTCTGCTAGTCTGGGCCAGGTACTGAAGCCTGGAGGCCCAATGTCTGTGAGTCTGCTAGTCTGGGCCAGGTACTGAAGCTTGGAGGCCCAATGTCTGTGAGTCTGCTAGTCTGGGCCAGGTACTGAAGCTTGGAGGCCCAATGTCTGTGAGTCTGCTAGTCTGGGCCAGGTACTGAAGCTTGGAGGCCCAATGTCTGTGAGTCTGCTAGTCTGGGCCAGGTACTGAAGCTTGGAGGCCTAATGTCTGTGAGTCTGCTAGTCTGGGCCAGGTACTGAAGCTTGGAGGCCCAATGTCTGTGAGTCTGCTAGTCTGGGCCAGGTACTGAAGCTTGGAGGCCCAGTGTCTGTGAGTCTGCTAGTCTGGGCCAGGTACTGAAGCCTGGAGGCCCAATGTCTGTGAGTCTGCTAGTCTGGGCCAGGTACTGAAGCTTGGAGGCCCAATGTCTGTGAGTCTGTGTGGTGAACTATGTGCCTGTTGGGACACGCCCCTGCTGACTGCTCCTGTGGCTCCTCCCACAGGCCCCTGTATAAAGGAGACCTGCGGCCTGAAGATCGGCCTCATTCTCCAGGACCTTGTATGATAGACACTCACTCCTGGTTCCTTCTTCCAGTCAATAAAAGCCGATATCTCGCCTACGTCTCAGTGTGAGTTATTGATGGTGCATCAGTCTGCTAGTCTGGGCCAGGTACTGAAGCCTGGAGGCCCAATGTCTGTGAGTCTGCTAGTCTGGGCCAGGTACTGAAGCCTGGAGGCCCAATGTCTGTGAGTCTGCTAGTCTGGGCCAGGTACTGAAGCCTGGAGGCCCAATGTCTGTGAGTCTGCTAGTCTGGGCCAGGTACTGAAGCCTGGAGGCCCAATGTCTGTGAGTCTGCTAGTCTGGGCCAGGTACTGAAGCTTGGAGGCCCAATGTCTGTGAGTCTGCTAGTCTGGGCCAGGTACTGAAGCTTGGAGGCCCAATGTCTGTGAGTCTGCTAGTCTGGGCCAGGTACTGAAGCCTGGAGGCCCAATGTCTGTGAGTCTGCTAGTCTGGGCCAGGTACTGAAGCCTGGAGGCCCAATGTCTGTGAGTCTGCTAGTCTGGGCCAGGTACTGAAGCCTGGAGGCCCAATGTCTGTGAGTCTGCTAGTCTGGGCCAGGTACTGAAGCCTGGAGGCCCAATGTCTGTGAGTCTGCTAGTCTGGGCCAGGTACTGAAGCTTGGAGGCCCAATGTCTGTGAGTCTGCTAGTCTGGGCCAGGTACTGAAGCTTGGAGGCCCAATGTCTGTGAGTCTGCTAGTCTGGGCCAGGTACTGAAGCTTGGAGGCCCAATGTTTATGAGTCTGAGAGTCTGTGGCCAGGAATGGAAGGCTACAGGTGGTATCGCCTGAGGTTGGAGGCCTGTCTTTCAGAGTGTGGATGTAGGTGCGGGTAGAAAATGTGATTGTTATGCTGTTGCTGTCTTGGTTTGTTGTTGTTTGTGTTGTTCTGAACATTATGGGCGTTCAGTGATGCTGCTGGTATGTATGGGGACACTTGCAGGCTGCCACCAGCATATCCTTGGTTGTGTTGGTTGTTATCACATTTCATTGTATGTTTCAATGTACATGTGATAAATAAAACTTGATCTGAATGCATTTACCCCACATCTCATCTATCTTCTTTGTATATTAATGTTCTCCTCACCATTCACTATGCCTGCAAGGTTTCTGTCACTTGCATACAGTATTTGTAATAACATTCTGTATATCCAATTCATTAGTATATTTTTAACTAACAGACGGTCATATTATCTGAAATTATTGAATTCAAATTGAGGCTCAAGGGCTGAAACCTGCTTAAATCAAAGATGAGGTGAAGTTTCCTCAAGCCTGCTCTCTGCTTCTTTGGAACTGTGAAGAAGATTGATGACAGGAAAGTCACAGTACCTGATATGTAATCATACTAATACTTTGTTTTCTGAACTGAAATATTCTCCATAACCAATATACCATATTTCTTGTTTTCTTCCCTTTCTTTTCTTGGTCCTATCTTTCCTGCATACTTTGTCTTTAGGAAAATCTAGAGACAGCCTATACTCATTTTGAGGCTACTTTCCATTATTCCCAGACAGAAAGAAGGAGCAAGTTATCTTAAGTTGGTGAATGCAATATTGAGTCCTCCAACTACAATGAGAAGTTTTCCTCAAGCTTAGTTTGAGCCTTTGAACCACACAAGAAGCTGCGGACAGGGATGTCAGACTGTGGTTATGAATGGCAGGCAGATGGAAGCTCAGCATCACTTCCGTGGGCAGAGCACTGCTAAGTGATCGCCCAATCTGCTTTTGATTTCTCTACTGTAAAGGGGTTCACACTGTAAACAGCAAATGCAGTAGACTGGATAAAATCTGGACATATTTTATTGCAGTTTTGAGGAGATGCAGCATTATCAGTGATACTATCTCTTAGAGAAGATATTAAGTTGAGATCTTGTCCTCCCTCTCAAGAGCAACTATTTCCAAGGGATGCTTTTGGAGTTCTCACTGGTATCTCAGCCAATATTTACCTGTCAGTCAACATGCTAAACCAGATTTTGTTTTTACCTTGTTACTGAAATCTTGCTGTTAAAAAAAAATCACTTTTGTGTTTCTTTCAATTTGGCAGTAAATACATTTTAATTAAGTACTTCATGATCTATAGAACATGGTGAGAATGTGAAAGACATGGTGTGTATGCATGCACTTTTGTTTTGGATCAAAGCTAACCATAAAATTGTTACATTTAAGAACATTGATCCTGAAGGTGTTGAGTAAATGAGGCCCAGAAACAAAATCATCACAAAGAGTTTGGCAGAGTATGAGAGTAGAGAGAATATTTATAGTGAAAGGGGAGCTTTGTTCACAGAGCATAAAGTTATGTAGCACAAAAACAGATCTGTTGCTCCACTAAATCCACTCTGACCATCAGGCATCTACTTACACTAAGCCCACACTAATCCCATTTGATTCTCCCCACATTCTTATTTTATTGGATTTTCTATCAAGGAGAGGATCTTATACTGATTTTACTCAGCATTTGAGATCAGGACCAACATTTATTGGATTAAGAATCTGTTATGTTTTTTTATTTCCCTTGCCTGGATTCCATGCGTAGGAGGTACTCATTGCATTCTGCTTGAAACCATGTTGCTATGTGCTTGATAGATGTCATTACATTGGTATCTCTCATAAAGGATAGAAAAATGAGATGAGTGTGTGTGCACCTGTAGGTGCATGGGAAGAACAAGTCAGGAAATAAAGTGAAGCACGCAAAACCAATATTCTATTCAATACAATGATAAGTTCTCAGTTCACAGCAGCATTTTCCTTCCTCTTGAATGTGGATTATGTTGGAAGAGTTACAATGGCATATTCATAGATTTGTGCTGATCTGTCTTGCAATGGAAAGCAACCAACAAGATGTTTTGATGTAATGGGTTGGGTTGGTTAGATCCAAAAGACCCAAACAGTTTGAGTGTCCAGACATGGTAATAAGCTTACAATCACAATAAAGTAAGTTAAGCTTAATTCATTATCATAAAATAGAAAGCACAAATAAATCACACAATGTATTACATAGCAAGTTACAAATATTTCAGGGCCTATAATTCATAGTCATCAGTTGTTGAGGAAACTCCAAATTCTGACCCTGTGTCTCTTAGGCACCACTGATCACAATTGCTCAGTCTAGGTGATGCCCCAAGAACTGAGGGAAAAATTCTCACAATAAATAGGGAGGCCAAGGAGACAGAGACAGACAAGCTCTTTGATTTTCGTTCTCATGCCACTAACTCGATGATGTTTCTTTCATTCAAGCAACTCATGTGTTCATCAACAGAGATCCTCATGGCACTGGTGCCTGAGCCCAGGAATGAATCCAGCCACTATCAGCAAACATTAGACATGAACAAGCCTACAATTTTTAAACTTGTACAGATACCTTACATGCAGCAAGCTCACCAAGAATTGAAGTATCACTGTTCAGACTTCCATTGAATGTTGTACAAAATTGAATACACCACAACACAGTTGGGATGATAAAATCTTGGAGAATATTTCTTTAAACAAAAGTGTCTGAGAAGGATAATCTATCACCCATGATAGAATGGCAGAGAAAACTTGAAACCTAACTTAAAACTGATTATTTCTTGGAATTTACATTAAGAACTGAAGATTGGTTTCTATTTGTGACAAGCAGCGCGAATAAAGAATATTAGATGAAAATTTAATTTATTCAAAAACAACACTTTGATTTTTAGACACATCAGCTACTGGTCCTTAGAAAGTTTTCCACTACTATTACCCCTTAACCATCAGGCTCTTTGAATGGAAGGAGATAACTTCACTCAATTTCCTTTGCCCCATCTCTGAATTATTCCCAAAACCGATAGACTCACGTTCAAGGACTCTTCATCTCATGCTCTTGATATTTATTATTTATTTGTTTATTTGCTGGCTGATAGTGTAGTAGCAACAGCACCAGACTGAGAGGTGAGTGGATCCCGGGTTGAATTCATCCGGTTCCTTGCACACTTTTCACCTGTGCAGGATTCAACATTGAGCTTGCAACTCGGTTTCATAAAAAATAGGCAAAAATTCTAAAGAAACGGCAAGGCTGATGCCTGATGCGCCACAATAAATAAATTATATGTGTGTATATATGTATATATACATACATAATTTATGTATATACATTATTTTTTCTCTTTCTTTTTATATTTGCACAGTTTGTTTTTTTTTGTACTCTGATTGTCTGCCCTGTTGGATTGGCCTTTCATTGATTATTAGAGTTATTGAGTATGCCTGCAAGAAAGGCATTAGGGTTGTATATGATGACATATATGTACTTAGATTTAAAAAAAACTTGGAACTTTCAAAAGACTTCCTGGTCCTGGACAGTGAATATCCATCACAAAGAAAGGCTCTAAGAATAAGCCTGGAAATTATGGGCCAATGAGCCAGATATTATTAGTGGGCAAATTATTGGAAGGTATTCTAAGGGTTAGGATATACAAGTATTTGGATAAACAGAGCTTTATTAGAGATAATCAGCATGGATTTGTGGGTGGTGGGTTGTGTCTAAATCATCTTTTGAGGTTTTCCAGGAGATTACTAGGAAAGTTAATGAAAGAAAGGCAGTGGATGTTGTCTATGTGGAATTTAGCAAAGTCTTTGATAAAGATGTGCATTGCAGGTGTGTCCACAGGGATCAGTGCTAGGTCTGTTGTTGTTTGCCATCTATATTAATGATTTGCTGGGTGATACTGTGGTAAACTTGATCAGCAAATTTATAGCTCAATTAACTCTTCCCATCCAAATCTGTTTAGCACAATCCAATATGTTAAGATCTGGAACAGGATTTCTGCTGATCTTTCTTTCTAACAAGTGTTCTTTGTCCTGTTTCTTAAAAATTGGTCAGTACACATGTGATTTATGATAGCTCAAAATTCATGGCTGTTATTATTGCATTCAGCTTCTGGTCATTTACCTGATATCTCTAAGTAGTGTGATCTGGAATACAGAACTTGGATAACAATGTTCCCTCTAAGGTGTACGCATGTGCTTGCACACACATCTTTTGCTACTAGCGCACAAAGGAATTTAAACTGCACACAAAAGATTGTCACCCTCTACCTTGTTGGCATTTTAAGTATATTTGACAGTCGTATACAATCACACTTCCTTTTCTGGTTTCTGATGCGGATGGTGTTGACAACGTGGAGTTTGTGATGATTTGTCTACAGATTATAGAACTGGCATATTTATACTGATACATTGACAAAATAATTAATTCACTATGTCAAATTCCAAAGAAGCAAAGGGCATGGAGTGCAACGGAACTGTGGAATGGCTTAATGAAACAGTAGAAACTACTCCACCAAAAGCTAATGATTTCAGGAGCATGCAGCTACGAGAAATAATTATGTGCAATACTGAACCTGGTGTTACTTGCATGTATTGTCGTAATGCAAAAGTTGCTGGAAAATTTGAAGTGGGAAGAAGTGGAGTGATACTTGGAAACTTGATGCTTGAAAGTGCCATTTAGCAAGCAAATCATATATGGATGGTGAGCAAAAGCTCCAGTGAGAAAATCCTTCATTACATACCGCTAACCTGCTACATATGTTTTGAGAGAGTGCAGGTGAATGAGAGTGAAAACGATCAAGCCCAGAGGAGATCAAAGTTTTTATTGACAGTATTTTGCTGGCTGTTAAAATAAAAAAAAAAACTCTCTATATAAAATTCAGTGTGCACATGTTGTTGCCACTGGGCAAAAAATTGCACAGCACAGGGTTTTTGTGCACACTGGTCATTATGAATTAGAGGGAACATTGGTCATTTCTTTTGGAGGGGGGAACACTAGTCCATAGAATTAAAATAGGATTATTTGATGAAAAGAGATAAAAGATTTTATGTTGCACTTTTTACAGCATCAGAATATTTCAGCAGATATTACAGTGCAGTCACAGTGCCAAACTAAAATGATACTATCTGTGATTTATCTGGAACATGACCAAAAGTAAATTCATTTGACTTGTTTGATGTCCCCAAAATTTAAGAACTGTCTTTGCTTAAATTCTTAAACACTTCATTGACATTGTTAAGAATCTTCACAAAAATCACTGTTAAGTTTTGTTTTATTATTTCTCTTTAATACCTTTTTAATATGGTAATACAAAAAAGAACTGAGAGCACCATTTATCTCAACCAAATTGCTGTGCCTTGCAAAATCTGCACTGAATGTCATTTTCTCATCTTTAATCCATCACAGAACCTTTCTAAATCCTCTTCAATCACGGTAAGCTCATCACTACATGAAATACCTTTTGACTAATTTTGAATTATCTGCGTTTAGAGCAATCCTGCATATGGTTCAAGTCTGAGGTCATCTACTATACATCAAGCAAATAAGAGTGCAGCTCTTTCATTGATTCCTAAGTGCCATGCTTGGTTATCTTCCTTGTATAGTTTTTGGGCTTGCTCATTCTCAGTTTTCTGAAGGTCTCTTCCCATTTGCAGTAGAGCAGTCACATCAGCAACTGTGCCTAAAGTGAAAGAATAATAAAAGACATAGGGTACAGAAACCAACCCTTCTACTCACATGTCCATACCATCCTCTGAACATATCTATACTAGTCCATTTTGCTATGTTATGTCCCTAGCTTTCTATACCTCTTCAGCAGATTGCTCTTCTGGCTATACTTCACAGGCTAGTCTTGTAATTGTTAACAGGCAAGTTGTTCACGGCAAAGACAGATCTTGAACACATGGACACACAGACAGGGATAATCTTTTCAAGCCAGCTTAATGACTTCTCCGCATTTTAACAGGTTAGTATCTCTGTGTAGGTACCAGGAGAGGCAAATTTGGGAACTGTGCCAGACCAAGGATGATGTGGCTCAATGATATTCAACCCAATGCTTGAGGAGAAAGAGAAGGGACTACTTGAAACAGTTTTCTGTATTTATGAATTGGTATACAATAAGTAATTACTTTTGCATTTTTATAAAATTCCAAATCTGTAAGTTACTTAAACAGAATCTGGAAACTTATGAGCTTGTTGGATAGAATTTAAATTATAATGGCTTATTGATTTTCTTGGCAGAACAATTATTTGAACAAGAATTCAAAAAGGAAACAGAGAACATGGTTGTTACAACACACACTCAATCATGCCAGCCTCCAGGGTTTAGACGCTTTAACTTTCCGGAGTACGGGTAGGTGGCGTGCCAAGATTCAGGCCTGTCCTGCTAATTGGCAGCCATGTTTTGGTGCCAAAAGCTTACAATATAAAAAGCATCTGAAAAGAGTTTTGGTGCTCAATCATCAGCTCAACTTTAGATTCTAATTTAGTTTAGAGCCCAGATTTCATTTCAATCTTGTATCATGTCTTGATTCCAGTCTTGGATATCTCAGCACTTGGGTCCATAATCCATCCGTGCCTAGTCTCTCATCACAGTACAACTGAGACTAACATGAATCCAGCGGTATCAGAGCCTTTCAACAGCTGTGGCTAGCCAGAGTGAGAACATTTCTAGGCAGTCCCAGATTGCCATGTGCCAGCTATCACAAGGAGGAAGCCACAGTTGCTTGGGTGGTAGTGTAGCTCGCTCCGCGTAGTCAGTCCAATCTCTGACACTGGAGAGATTCAGTGGTGACCTGGGCTCTTGCCGCACTTTATTACTCAGAGTTCTTTGGCCTTTGAACTCCAGCCGTCTCAATCCCCTACCGACCGTGGAAAATTGTCCTTTTCGCTCTCCTGACCGTGAGGGGCCGCCATGCATTGGGAGCAGAGGTCGGAGATTTGCTCAGATTCAGAGGAATTCATGGACGCCATGAAGAGGGGGTTCCATCATCATGCTGGAGCATGATGCCTCAGATTGACTGATAAAGGTGCATTAGGATAATTGGACATTAGCTGATTACGCTACTGAATTCTGGAATTGGCCAAGGAGAGAGGCTGCAATGGGAAGGCCTTAGCCACTCTATACCACCATGGAATCCAAAACAAACTAAAGAACACCTTGCCTTGGGAGAGCTGATAGATGTTCTGATCGAGCAATCCACCCAACTTGAAAATCGCCTAGCGGAATGAGAGCGGGACTACCTCAAGAGGTTGAAGAGGGCCAGCTGACCCCGGCCTCAACGAGTCGCAGTTCCACTTTTCGACCTCAGACAATGACCAGCTCACCTCCTCCTCAAGATCCTGTTGAGCCCATGCAAATCGGCTGCACCAGACATGCTGCTAATGACGGGTCCCAGTGGTGTATTCAAGGTTGCTGCAATTTTACTGCTGGGGGCTGAACACCTGAAGCTGCAGCCATCATTGCTAAGACAGTTCAGTGTTGGTAGGACTGTGACAGCAGCAGCCGCTACTGCCAACCCTACTGATTCTGGTGTCACGCTGAAGGCGGCGATCTCCTGGGGTAAGAACCAATGAGAGATGAATGCCTTTTTGGACTCTGGGGCAGCTGGCATTTTACTGGACTTAGGGACCGCATGTCAGCTCAACTTACCTCTGCAGGAGTTGAGGCATCCCATATCTGCAACAGCCCTGGATAGTCACTCTCTCGGTTCTGGGCTGATCCTGAAGCAGGCATTAGGTTGCAGATGAGGACAGAGGGACATGTGGATGGCATTTGTTTCTATATCATTGATTCTCTTCACATCCTTCTGATCCTTGGGCACCCTTGGCTGTCCCAGCAAAGCCCATCCATGAACTGAAGGAAGTGAAGATAATTGCATGGTCCAGTTACCTCAAGAAGGTATGTTTTGGCCTGGTGTGAGCTAGAGAGAGAGAGGGGCTGTAGTTTGGGAGCAAGCCAAGAAGGTCTCTAGCAGCCAAACCTAAGCAATTCAGTTGCCAGATGCTGTCTAAGGGAGAGGCTCCGAAACGTAGACCCTTGGTGCTTGGTCCCAGGAGCACAAAGACTATTTGTAGCACCTTGATGCCATTGTCTCAGGATGCAGATGAGGAATTGGACACTGGTTTGGATTCTCTGAAGTCTGCTGAATCAGCCCTGCCTCAGGAGTCATCCTTGGTGGGATGTCCAGGGGTAGTTGCACCACCCAAACTGGTTGAAATCGCTTCCATCTACAAGGATTTGGAATAGGTCTTCAGCAAAGGAAAGGCCTCGACTCTTCCACCACACCAACCCTACGACAAAGCTATGGATCTACTGCCTCAATCGCGATCTCAGACCCGGAGAGGAGTGCTGTGGAGGAGTACATAAAGGCAGCTTTGCTGTGGGGTTCGTTCACCTCACCAGACAGCACAGGCTTTTTCTTCATACAGAAAAAGGATGGGAACCTGTTGCCATGCATTGATTATAGAGGGCTGGATTACATAATGGATAAAAATCATTACTACCTTCCACTCACGAACTGCTTCGAGGTTCTCCAGGGAGCAAGAGTATTCTTGAAGCTTGCAGAGTGCGTACAGTCTAGTCTGCATTCAACACACCAACAGTGCACTGTGAGTACTTGGACATGCCCTTTGGCCTCATGAACATGCCAGCAGCTTTCTAGGCCTTTACAAATTATATGCTCCAGGTTGCTCCCCATTAGTACCCATTTGTATACTTAGATGATACCCTAATCTTCTCAAAGTCCTTGCACAAGCACATCACTCACATCAGAGATATTCTAATGAGGCATCTTGATCATGGACTTACATCAAGCTGGAGAGATCTGAATTACATATAGGCATTGGTTCATTTTTGGGTTTTATCGCCCCTAATGGCAATCTCAAGATGGACCCTACTAAGACATGTAGGCAGTCCAATGATTGGCCACAACTATCTAATATGAAACAAGTCCAGCGGTTCTTGAGATTTGCCACCTTTTATCAAAAGAGTTCATCAGGAACATCAGCTCAGAGGAAGTTCCACTGGCAGCACTAAGAATACTACGAGCCCTTGTGCTGGGTCAGTCAAAGCGAAGGCTGCTTTTGCACAGCTCAAACAGCAGTTCACAATATCTCAAATCAAATCAAGTTTAACTATCATTCAGATGCAGGCTTCCATTCTTTGCGGGAATGGGACCCGCTCTCGGGATTCCACAACATGCCAAGGGCTTGGCCTGAGAATCTCGATCATGTTCAGAAGCCTAAGATCCCGGGGCTCTGGAGACGGGCGAATCGAGGGTCAGTGTCACGGCCGGAGACTTGTGTGTCGTCGGGGAGGCTGGAAAATCTTTTGTTGTTGGCCTGAAGACCTGAGGTCTTTGTGATCTTCGGACACAGAGCTCGATAAAAGCAATGGAATGGACTTTTAAGATTGTAAACCAGCCAGTTGTTGCTATGTCTCCTGCTCGCTGTGAAAATGGGGGACACTTTGCTCTCCCTTGCCTGTGGGTTGTTGAATTCAGATGAAATGCGAAGCTTATGGGATAACTGCAAAGTCTGTGTCTTTGCTATTACTTAGCACATGGTTGGGCTTGGTGATGGCACCCATGCTTTTTTTTGCTGTTGGGGGGAGGGGAGTTCATTGCTTGCTGCCATTTACGTGTGGGAGGGGGCAGCCGGGGGGGACTTTGGGGTTCATGTTTAACAGTCATTCATTCCTTGGGGCACTTCTTGGTTTTCATAGATATTTTGCAAAGAAAAAGCATTTCAGGATGTATATTGTTTACATTTCTCTGACATTAAACTTGACCCTTGAACCTTTGACCATACATGCATACAGTCAAATGAGAGTGCATTCATCTGGGGCCCAGGTGCAAACCATACATGCAATATAGAGAGAGAGAGCAAAAAAAAAACAACACACACATTGCAAGAAAACACATGTATAGTCCAAGTCCCTGAGCGACATGCAAATTGATAGTACAGCTCCTGGCAGTCCAGCTTGTACTTCTGCTGGTTAAACACTGGAGGGCAGCACTGATGAGAGGAGCCAGCTCCCAAATGAGCACCAACTCCACACTACACTGCCCCCAGCATCATCTCATCTGGACTGCAACGACAGGCAAGCCCATTTGAGGCCTTGTCCTCACTACATCTGTTACAGCAGTCATGCTGCTGCCTGGTAACCCAACTCACCAACAAACAAGGGAAATAGGCCTATGGCATCTCGCATTATTGATGTCCTATGGGATCTTGAGATTGCAAGATAAACGTCTAAGACATTCGCTGCCGGTTACACTACATGCTGTTTTCGTGCACCAACTCCGATGTCCTGGGGTAGTAGGCAACAGTGGTCTGCACCCAGGTCAGCTCCTCTAAACCCTCTCCAGCCCATCCACTGGCTTTTTCTTCTCTCCATTGCCCACCAGCTTCTCCTTCTCCGGCATGTCCCCGACAGAGGTGAACTGAGGCATTGAAAAGAAAGAGCTGCTCGCAGTCAAGTTGGCTTCGGAGGAATAACATCACTGGTTTGAGGGGGCCAAGAACCCTTTAGTTGAGTGGACAGACCACAAGAATAGGCCAAAAGACTGAGCTCCAGGCAGGCCAGGTTGTCTCTTTCCTTTAACCACTTCAATTTCGTCCTGACCTATTGACCAAGGTCAAACAAATAGAAACACAGAGGAAAGGAGCAGCTTGTCACCATTTTGCCTCAAGCTAAGGTGATAGCACCAATTCATTGGGGAACCACTGCACTTGTTCGCAAGCCCCAGGCACAAAGAGAGATTCCTAAGATTTGACCTCCGGGTTGTCTGTTGATCCCAAGTTCAGTCAGGCGTCAGGCACTTCAATAAAGCCCTACATCATGAATGATTGCTTACCCAGAGAAGGCCAGGACCATTGAGTTAATTAACCGGTGGCATGGAATGGAAAGAGAGGTCCAACACTATGTGCAGGTATGTGAGGCGTACACTCCGGAAAAGGAGACCCATATCCAACTTCAAGGTCTCCTTCACCCTCTACCTGTTCTGGACAGAATATGGGCATGTTAGAGTGATTTTGGGGTTTAACACATACAGTAAATGACTTTAATCACCAATCTTCAAATCTGAATATAGATTGTAGATTAAATTTAAAATGCAGCTCTGAACAGTAGGTTCGAAAAAGCCTTGAATCACTGACCAGACAGCGCTGATTAAAATTCACTTAGATATCTGTGGTGCGCGAGTGAATCAGGAGGTGTAAAGTTTGTGTGTAGTTTCAAAGAAAGCATTGTGGATGCTTTGTAAATTTGTGTTTGAATTGTCCTTTGACTTCTAGCACATAAAATGTCTGGAAGCAATGGACCAGTCAAACATTTCCTCAACTACCTCCCTGCCAAAGGTTCTCTATATGATGCCTGCTGCATCTTGTTTTGTTGAATAAAGAGGCTGCTTCATGTCTACCAGTACTTCTCTCCAGTGACTTAATACATACAACAACATTTGATGTCAGGACTGGGGTACCTTCTTGCAACCCATCATGTGGCCAGTGATCTTATCTGTCTAAGTAGGTGAGTATTTTTAAAAGTAGCACTCGGACCTGTTCATTTCTGTGATACATGGGAACACAAAGTAACATAAACACGAAAAGCTGAACTAGTAGATATAAAAGTAGTGTGATGTGATCATGTGTGTTGATGTAAGGGAATAAAATTTGTGCGTGAGTTTCCTGAGATGGAAGCCACCAGTGGCAAAGGATGGTATTGAGGGTTTGGGATGTCAGTGGGGGTGTGTATGCTCATTACAGGAGCTACATTTCAGAATGCGTATTTGCAACTGCGATGCAAAGGAGTACAACAGGCATCATGACCTTAGATGCACAGACAGTGCCTATAAAAAGTACTCACCCCCTAACTCCCACCCCCCAGAAGTTTTCATGTTTTATTGTTTTACAATATTGAATCATATCGAATCGCAGTGGATTTAATTTGGCTTTTTTGACACTGATCAACAGAAAAGATTCTTTCATGTCAAAATGAAAACAAATTTCTACAAATTGGTCTAAATTTATTACAATTATAAAACACAATATAATTGATTGCATAATTGGCTCGCCCCCTTCAAGCCAGTACTTAGTAGATGCAGCTTTGGTAGCAATTACAGCCTTGAGTCTGTGTGCCTAGGTCTCTATCAGCTTTGCACATCTGAACACTACAATTTTTCCCCCATTCTTCTTTACAAAACTGTTCAAGCTCTGTCAGATTACACATGGATTGTGAGTGAACAGCCCTTTTCAAGTCCAACCACAAATTCTCAATTTAATTGAGGTCTTGACTCTTACGTGGCTACTCCAGGACATCACTTTGTAGGTTCTCAGCCGTGCCTGTGTAGCTTTGGCTTTATGCTTGGGTTCGTTGTCTTGCTGGGAAACAAATCTTCTCCCAAGTTGCAGTTCTCTTGCACACTGTATCAGGTTTTCCTCCAGCATTTCCCTATGCTTTGTTACATGTATTTTACCTTCTACCTTCACAAGCCACCAGGGCTTGCTGAGTGAAGCATCCCTGTAGCATAATGCAGCCACCACCATGGTAGGGATGGTGTGTTTTTTTTTTTATGATGTGAGGTGCTTGGCTTATGCCAAACATGGCATTTAGACTGATGGTCAAAAAGCTCAATTTTTGTTTCATTAGACCACAGAACCTTTTCCAGCTGACTTCAGAGTCTCTCACATGCCTTCTGGCAAACTCTAGCTGAGATTTCCTGAGTTGTTTTTTCCAACAGTGGCTTTCTCTTTGCCATTCCCCCATAAAGCTATGACTGGTGAAGCACCCGGGCAAAAGTTGTTGTATGCGCAGTCCCTCCCATCTCAGCCACTGAAGCTTGTAGCTCCTCCCGAGTTGTCACAGCTCTCTTGGTGGCCTCCCTCACTATTCCCTTTCTTGCATGGACACTCAGTTCTTGAGAATGGCCAGCTTCAGAAAGATTTACAGCTATGCCATATTCTTTCCATTTCTTGATCATTGACTTAACTCTACTCCAAGGGACATTCAGTGACTTGGAAATTTTCTGGTATCCATCTCCTGTCATGTGCTTTTCAATAACCATTTTGCAGAGTTGCTTGGAGTGTTCTATTGTCTTCATGGTGCAGTTTTTGCAAGGTTATTGACTCTCCAGCAGTTGGACCTTTCAGATACAGGTGTATTTTTATGAAAATCAAATGAAACACCTTAACTGTACACTAGGCATTTCCATTTAACTAATTCTGTGACTTCTAAAACCAACTGGCTGTAACAGTGATGATTTGGTGTCTAATATTAAAAGGGGCGAACACTTATTCAATCAATTATTTCGTGTTTCATATTTGTAATTGATTTAGATAACTTTGTAGAGAACTGTTTTCACTTTGACATGAAAGAGCCCTTTTCTGTTGATGCAGAACATAAATATCAAGCGTAAGAGGAGTATTCGGGGTTGACTAATCCAGGGAGGGATGGCCCAGTCTTCCTGAAAGTTATGAAGGAAGGCTTGCACTCAGCCCACCAGGAAATTTTAGATTTAGGGATAATGATGTGGTCAACCTACTTTGTAATAGTTTTGTGGGCCTGTGAGATAAATCAAAGAAAGTGCAAGAGAAATTGTAGAGTGCATGCATCTGCTGTGATGTCACAGCTGATTTGCTTTGTCTGTCAGCAGCCAGGGCACCTAGCAAATGACTGCCGGACAAGGTATAAAACAGGAACAGAGATGATCTGCTACAGCTATGGACTATCAGGACATGGTTGCTGGCAGTGTTCGAAAAAGGAGGAATGAAAAACAGCTGGAAGTCATGGCAGACATGCAATCTCTTACCTCATTAGCACCCATTCTGACCAAACTGACTGCCAATTAGATCATAGAGCTGGTAAAGTTGGGTACTAAGTCCTAAAAAGAGGGGGCGGCAGACACCACAGCCAGCACCAGTGACCTGCGGATATACATAACAGCATTGCTAGGAGTCCAGCAGTATGATATGTTAGTTGACACAGGGGCTTTGGTATCGATAACTGACCTACCCTTGCCAACAACTGGACAGGGCCTTTATATCACGGGTGTAGAGGGTTATCAGTGCAAGCAGAAAGAGTTGAGTCGCAGATGCTCAAAATTGGCTGGGTGCCGCTTCCAGTGTACTTCTGCCTCTGTCCAAACATTGAGGGTACTATCGTTGGATTAGACCTCATAAGGGAAGCAGGGGCTGCTATAGATTTGGGAAAGGCAGAAATATTATGAACAAGCCAGGGGCAGCGAACACATCCAACTAACAGAGCACACAGCATAGCCAGTGTAGCTGCAGCTGCTCTGATCATTAGAGGCTGGGGCCAGGATGGTATCCATGTGTTACTTTGTCAGCTGACCCTGAGAAAAGGCAGTTGAGAAAATATGTACACAGGCAGCTGGTATGCCTTCAGGGTGGTGCATTATCCAGGATGGAATGGGCATGATGAGGATTTGTAACCAACAGGTGCAGGCATTCAATACGGGCACCTAGAGCAACGGCTGCTGAAAGCAGAGGGCCTGCCAGCAGAGGCAGCAATCGAAGTAAAAGCTGACCAGAAAGGGGAGAGTAAGGAGCTGAAAGGAAATGAGTGGGCAAGTATCAGTGTGAAGAGGGCAGCAGAGGAACAAGAGGCCAATTGAAATTGCAAGCGTGCAGGAAGAAACAACTGAAGCCAATTTAGTAAAATTGTGTGAAGAGGTGGAGGCAAGTGAGAAGGAAAAATGGAGGAGAAAAGGGGCAAAGGAGAGACAGATGGGCGCTGGACACACAGGGAGGAAAGAGTCGTGATGGCCCCACCTTGTATTAGGCAGATACTATTGAAGTTATGTCATGTGGTGATGCATCAGGGAAGGTAGAGCATGATCGAAACTCTCTGGCAGGACTGGTGGTGGACAAGGATGGGTGGGGACGTTGAGAAATCCTCCTACCATCTTGTATCATTTGTGTCCAGCATAGCCATAGTGAGGGCATAAAGCTACTGCTGGCAAAGCAGCCATGGCCAACGTTACCATGAGAAAAGGTCCCAATTGACTTCATGGGGCCCCTACTAAAAGGTAAGGAGAAACGCTACTGTCCAGTAATTATGGATCACTTCACCCGGTGGGTAGAGGCTTTCCCAACGAAGGACTGCACCGCCAGCACCGCTGCATAGATTCAAGTTCAGGAAATCCTCCCAAGGTGGGGACCCTCAGTTCAGGTTGACTCGGATCAGGGAAAACATTTAACAGGGAAAGAGATGAAACAAATGTGCCGACTGTTAGGGATTTGACAACGGTTCCACATACCCTACCACCCTTAACGTTCAGAAATGGTCGAAATGATCAACTGAACAATCAAGAGTGGCTTAGCCAAAGCTATAGCTGAGATGGGAAAGATATGGATTGTTGTATTCCCAGGAATCCTGATGAGATTGCAAGCAACCACAAACCGCAGGTTGGGTCTCAGCCTGCACAATTCATCGATGGGGTGAGCAAAGTGACTCAATTATGAGGTAACTACAGGTTGTGGGGAGCATGGGGCTTACAGGGATAGAATGACACAGTGTGTGAAGGACCTTTGTTACCAAATTAAAGTGTTGAAGGACCAAGCAAATCAGCAGCGGCACGTTGCTGATCAAAGAGAGCCAGAGGGAAAGGAGATAATCCTCCCACAGCTGGATGACCAAGTCATGGTGAGGATGCTGCCTGAAAAGGCAGGGTTTGCACCCACATGGATAGGACCACAGATGGTACTTTTAACAAGTGACACTTGTATCTGGATGCAGACTCAACGAGGCAGCCAGTGGAAACACTGGACTCAGGTAAACCATATGACTCACCCTCCTGTTGCTCCCACAGACAGCAGGGGATCAAGTGTTCTCAGTAACCGTGTAATTACCGAGAAACTAAGAGGTGAACACCAACGGGCCACACCAGACCTGACCACAGTTGATGAAAACACACACGCAGGAAATGTGAAGGCAGAAGACACCAAGAGCATGACAGAAACCCGTGGATAGCATGCAAAACTGGAAGTGTAATGGTAACGGTACTCAGTTGCTGAAAGCAGATGAATCATTGAAGAGCATAGAACAGAAAAGATTTTGGGGAAAATAGGTAGGGAGGGATTTAAGTTAAAAAGAAACACCAGATTCCACAACTTTGATGGAATACATGGCAGACAGAGAGATTGTACATAACATCGGAAGGCAGACACACCCAACCTGAATGGGGAGTGAATACATGTGAGCTGGCCCCATTCAGCAGTTGAGCCAGCGACCGACTGGACTGATTGGAAGGGGGTGCCACTGGGGAGAGGTCCTGCCTCAGCAAGGACCTGGACTAATTACAATTTGCCTATCGCCACAATAGGTCAATGGCAGATGCAATCTCAATGGCTCTCCACACGGCTTTAGACAACCTGGACAACACAAACACCTATGTCAGGATGCTGTTCATCAACTGTAGCTCAGCATTTAGTACCATCATTCCCACAATCCTGATTAAGAAGTTGCAGAACCTGGGCCTCTGTACCTCCCTCTGCAATTGGATCCTCAGCTTCCTAACCAGAAGACCACAGTCTGTGAGGATTGGTGATAACATATCCACCTCGCTGACAATCAACACTGGCACACCTCAGGTGTGTGCTTAGCCCATGGCTCTACTCTCTGTATACACATGACTGTGTGGCTAGCCATTGCTCAAATACCATCGATAAATTTGCTGATGATACAACTATTGTTGGTAGAATCTCAGGTGGTGATGAGAGGACTTAGAGGAGTGAAATATGCCAACTAGTGGAATTGTGCCACACTCAACATCAGTAAGAAGAAAGAGCTGATTGTGGACATCAGGAAGGGTAAGATGAAAGAACTCATAACAATCCTCATAGAGGGATTGGTAGTGGAGAGAGTAAGTAGTTTGAAGTTCCTGGGTGTCAAGATCTCTGAGGATCTAACTTGGTCCCAACATATCAATGTAGTTATAAAGAAGGCAAGACAGTGGCTATATTGTTTGAGGAGTTTGAAGAGATTTGGCATGTCAACAAATACACTGAAAAACTTCTATAGTTGTACATTGGAAAGCATTCTGACAGGCTGCATCACTGTCTGGTATGGAGGGACTACTGCACAGTACCAAAGGAAGATGAAGAAGGTTGTAAGTCTAGTCAGCTCCATCTTGAGCATTAGCCTACAAATTACCCACGACATCTTCAGGGAGCAGAGTCTCCAGAAAGGCAGCATCCAGTATTAAAGACCTCCAGCAACTAGGCCATGCCCTTTTCTCACTGTTACCATCAGGTAGGAGGTACAGAAGCCTGAAAGCACATGTTCAGTGTTTCAGGAACAGCTTTGTCCCCTCTGCCATCTGATTCCTAAATAGATTGTATATTTGGACACTACCTCACTTTTGTTTTAATATACAGCATTTCTGTTTTTGCACGTTTTTACAAAACTATTCAATGTAGGTATACTGTAATTGATTTACTACTTTATTTATTATTATTATTTTTATTATTTTCTTTTTTTCTCTGCTAGATTATGTATTGCATTGAACTGCTACTGCTAAGTTAACAAATTTCATGTCAGATGCTGGTGATAATAAACCTGATTCTGATTCTGATTCAGATGCAGACCATCTCAACCCCATCCTGTATATCAATGAGGGGTCCTGTGTGTGTGATTCATTTACCTTGCTGATCACCCTGGAAAGAGAGAGTTTTAGCTACCTGAGAATGACGGGACGAAGACAAGGAATGTGAATAAGCTATAATCAGCCAGCAGGGGAAGAGCCAACAGGCCTATGAATGAAACTACACTTCTAAAGGCTGTTGTTCAAATTTCTGGAACAATCTCTCTGCTTAGCATATTGTAGGTAGTGATTAGGGATGACAGGGTAGATGTAGATGCACATAAAGTAAGTGGGGGCAGGGAATTCTGAGGCAGGACATTTCCACTGCTCTACTTGAGTAGATCTTCCTGAATGTTGGCTTTTCCTGGTACAGAATTTATTTATATCCAAGAGGGCCAAGAAGAGGGATTGCTTGTGAGATTTTTGGGTTTAACATGTATAGCAAATAATATCAGCCAAATCTGAATATAGATTGTAGATTTAATTTAAAATGCCACTCTGAACAATAAAATCCTTGAATCAAAGACCACACAATGCTGACTAAAATTATTCATTTAGATATCTGTGGTGTGGATGTGAATCGGGAGGTGTGAAATGTATGTGTTGTTTCAAATAAAGCGTTGTGGATATGCATTGTAAATGTGGAATTGTCCTTTAACGTTTAGCACATAAAATGTGGGTTAGCAATGGACCAGCCAGAACCCCCACCCCCAAAAAGGTCTCTATATGATGTGTGCTGTATCTTGTTTTGCTAAATAATGAGGCTGCTTCATTTTTACCAGTACTTCACTCCAGTGACTTCATTAAGCAATAACATCCACACATCTCCATGGATTCTGTCATAGGTCTTCTGCCTTCTAAGGGGAAGACCGTCACCATGGTAATCGTTGATCATTTTTCAAAGGCCTGCAAGTTCATTGCATTGGACAAATTACTATCTGTGTTGGAGACAGTAGAAATTGTCCTGCACCAGGTCATCAGGATCTAAAGTGCACTTTGTTATGGATCTCAATTTGTGTCACATATTTGGATGGCATTCTGTACACTACTGGGGCAACAGTGAGTCTGTTTGGTTTCACCCTCAGTCCAATGACCAGACAGAGCAGGTGAATCAGAAAAACTAGATGAGTGTTGCGACCAGTTGATGTGGCAGAGGTTGTCCACAACACTTTACAGCATGGGATGTCCCTGTTCAAATGCTAATTTGAGTATTCACCGCCACTTTTTCCTGAGCAGGAGGCTGAGGTTGGGGTTCCTGTGGGCGAAGATCTTTTCTGACACTGCATGGAAAGTGGACTAGGGCAAGAGAGATTTTGTTGGCCTCTACCCAGAAGGCAGAAATAAAAGCTAACCGCAAGAGAAGACAGGGACCCGCTTTGTAGCCTGGGCAACAGGTCTGGCTGTCCGCTCAGGACCTGCCTCAGTGGGTGGAATCTAGGAAGCCGATGCCCAAGTTCATTGGACCCTTCAATGTTCTCAAGAAAGTAAACCCAGTGGTTTGCAGCTTACAGTTCCCCAAGACTCTTACGATCAATCCCACCTTCCATATTTCCAAATTAAAACCTGTAAACACCAGTCCTTTAGTCCTAGCACCATCAGTCCTGCTGCCACCCAGGTTTGTCAATGGGAAACTGGTCTTCACCATTAAAAGAACTCTGGATTCCTGAACTATTCAGGGTGTTTGGCAGTTCCTTGTGGACTGAAAAGGATTCATATCCAAGGAACAATACTGAGCTCCAGAAAAAGACATCTTGGATCCGACACTCATCCATGACCACAATCATCATCTCTCTGAGTAGCTAGTGCCATCAGGAGTCAGCCGTAGGGGAGGGGGTCCTGTTATGACACACACCCGATCATGCCAGCCTCTGGGGTTTAGACGCTTTAGCTCTTCAGAAAATGAACAGCTAGTATCACCCCTTTAAAGAATTAGGCTCGCCCTGCTAATTGGCAGCCATGTTTTGGCAATGAGATATTAATATTTGAAGAGCACGTGTCCTTTTTACATGCTGTGGTAAACTATGTATACCTGTCTGGACACACCCCTCTGCTGACTGCTCCTGTGGCTCCTCCCACAGATCCCTGCATAAAGGCGATTGGAGGCACTGCTCCCCACTCAGTCTCCGAGATGCTGTGCTCCATTTTGCTGCTAATAAAAGCCTATTGTTCACCTCCAATCTCCGAGAGTTATTGATGGTGCATCACATGCCAATTTAAGAGTTATTAAAATGACCTGAAGGTTTTTGCCCTTACCACTACCCCTGAGAGGACATTCCATACATCCACCACTCTGTGTAAAGAACTTACCTCTGACATTCCCCCACTATACTTTGCTCCAATCACCTTAAAATTATGCCCATTTGTATTAGTTGCTTTGTCCATATGACAAAGTCGAAGATGTTTGGTTCTTCTAAACTCTGCTTGGGACTTTAGGTTTGGTTATTTATTGGGGTGAAGAACATGTGACATCTTGCAACTTGTGGTTAACATTTAGCTCTTCTTCTGTAGCTAGAATTTCAGTGACATTTGGAACATATCACACAGTGTTCCACGAGGTTTCTTCTTGTATTCATTTGTTCAAGATGGACACTTCTGACCTTTTTTCCAGTTTGCACAAGCTATCATTTACTACAGTCGACCAGTTTTGTCACACTAATGTCCATCTTCTCCATATCCTACTCATTTGTTCTTACTTGAATAACTTCTCTTTGCTTCTTCCCTGCAAGATGTTGGAATTCAAAAACATAATTTTGTCGGCCCCTTCCATTTCTCCTCCAAGTTCTGCTGTAGTGAACTCAAAAATGTTTATCATTAGGCAATGCATAAATACCTCTGTTGGGCTGAATCCCAAGGTAAATGTGGCATTGTTAAAAAGAAGATTAACTGAATAATACTTCATGGTTAAATGTAAACACCATGAAAACCTAATCTCTTCAAGGCTTCTGAATGACTGATATAGTGATGGAGCACTACACCACAGAACAAAGACCTTTGGCCCATCTAGTGAGTGCCAAAATCTTATTCTGCCTAGTTCCATGAACCTACACCTGGACAACAGCCCTCCATGCACCTCCCATCCATGTACTTCTCTAAACTTCTCTTGGATGTTGAAATTAAAGCTGCAAACACTACTTCTGTTGTCAGCTTGTTCTACACTCTCATGTCCCTCTGAGTGAAGGAGTACCCTCTCATATTCCCTTTAAACTTATCAACTTTCACCCTTACCTTTTGACCTCTAGAATGTCCCGACTGATCTGCTCAGCTCTTTTCAAATCTCGTTCCTGCTACACAGAATCCAATGTCTCCTTATAATCTGTGGTGTACAGAATGTCGCAACTGGTCCCAATCACTTTTTCAAATCTTCTGCAGTGAAATAAATACTATTGATGAATCTGGATTCAAAAAAACCTTCCATAATTTGAGCCCTGACCAGGAAGAGTTTTGTGATTTGCATTAACGTTTTGTCTATGTTACATTGAAGTAAGAGAAGAGATCACTGGAGCAGTAGATATGATCTTTGAATCCTCTTTGGCTGCAGGGGAGGTGCCTGGAGATGGGAGAATGTGGTCCCCTGTATGAAAAAGGTAATAGGGAGAATCCTGGGAAATCTAGACCGGTGAGTCTTATGTCTATTGGAAAGGAGTCTTAAGGGTAGGATCTACAAGGATTTGGAGAAGTAGGGTCTACTCAAGGATAGTCAACATGGCTTTGTGAAGGGAATGTCGTGCCTCACGAGCCTAATTGAGTTTTTTGAAGAGGTAACAAAAGAAATTGATTAGGGTTGGGCAGTAGATGTGGTCTACATGGATTTTAGCAAGGCAATTGACAAGGTCCCCCATGAGAGACTCATCCAGAAAGTCATTAGGCATGGGATCAGTGGAACCTTGGCAGTTTGGATAAAAAAAAATTGGCTTAGAGGAAGAAAGCAGAGGGTAGTAGTGGAAGTAAAATATTCTGCCTGGAGGTCGGTGACTAGTGGTATACTGCAAGAATCTGTCCTGGTACCCCTGCTCTTTGTGATTTTTATAAATGACCTGGATGAAGAGGCGGAAGAATGGGTGAGTAAGTTTGTGAATGACATGAAGTTTGGAGGAGTTGTAAGTTGTCGAAGGTTACAAGAGGATACAGACAAGATGCAGAGTTGGGCAGAAAAGTGGCAGATGGAGTTCAATCCGGATAAGTGTGAGGTGATGCATTTTGGAAGGACAAACCAGAAGGCTGAGTGCAGAGTTAATGGTTGGTTACTTAAGATTTTGGATGGACAGAGGAACTTTAGAGTTCAAATCCATACATCCCTCAAGGTCGCTGCACAGGTTAGTAGGATAGCTAGGAAGGTCTATAGGTTGCTAGGCTTCATTAGTAGGGGGTTTGAGTTCAAGAGTAGAGAGGTCATGTTGCAACTCTACAAATCTCTGGTGAGACCACACTTAGATTATTGTGGTCAGATCTGGTCACCTCATTATAGGAAGGATGTGGAAGCTATAGAGAAGGTGCAGAGGAGATTTACCAGGATGTTGCCTGGATTTGAAAACATGTCTCATGAGGCAAGGTTAGCAGAGCTGGGACTTTGGAGCGTAGAAGGACCTGATAGAGGTCTACAAGATTATGAGAGGCATAGATAGGGTGGATAGCCAGTACCTGTTTCCCAGGGCATGACTAGCAAACACCAGAGGGCATACATACAAAGTTAAGGGAGGGGAGTTTAGAGGAGACATCAGGGGTAAGTTTTTTACACAGAGGGTTGTGGGTGCCTGGAATGAATTAGTGGTGGAGGCTAAAATATTAGGGGTATTTAAGAGCCTCTTGGACAGGCACATGGATGAAAGAAAAAGAGTGAGTTACGGGGTAATGTGGGTTTAATACATTTTTAAGGATTATATGGGTCAGTACAACATCGAGGGCTGAAGGGCCTGTACTGTGCCGTAGTATTCTAATGTCTAGTGTCTTGTGCCTATTGACAATCACTTTTAATCTGAAAATGCAATTTTTCATTCAATAAAGGTACATTCAAGTCTTCATTTTACAGTGAAATAATCAATTGAAAAATTCTTCTAAAATGTGAATATAATTTTCCACAGTTATGGTAACAATGGGAAGTTCATCCACCTCCCTTCAATGGTCAGTACATGACTTGTCTCCAATGTTTTCTGTATTTGTTACCTTTTTGTTTATATTTGATGTTGTCTGATTTTTAGATGCAGGTTTGGACACTCACTGTGTACCCTTGAGGCATCTGACAGTTTCATATTCCCTGACTACAAAGCCTTTAGAACCTGTGATCAACGTGGTGAATTAGTAAAACTGGGACAGTACTGTACTTCAAAGATTTCCATTTCTTCCCCCTGGATCTAACACGTTAGATGCTTTGACTATTTCCCACAGGAATGGTGGCCTGAAACCCATTTTTTGTAGACCCTAGGGAGGTTCCTCTTTTATCATCTGAAGGAACATCAAGAGATAAAATACACAATTTAACGAATAAACATCAAGCATTTAATGACATCATTACACACATCCCAATCATCCAAACGATAAATCATAAGATATTTTATTTATGAATTGGGAAACTGGAGCCAGAAACTCAACTCCCTTTGCCTTCTATTTGTTCCACATCCATAATATTGCATGAACATCTGTGACATAGAAAGTTATTAAGAATCACAGAGATAGAACTCAAAATTAAGCCCTTTAGCCCACTAAATCCATGCCACTAGTCCTACATTAATTCAAGACTCTACCACTGATGTGCACACTAGGTACACAATTTCCAGAGGCCTATCATCCTAGCTGTGCAGGTTGTAGTGAGTTTTGATTCTCACATCCTATCTGCACATAGACTATTTGCTTTTACCCTTCATATTTCCTTATGACATAGGAGGAGTCTTCCTCAATTTTACCCTGCAGCATCAGAGCAATTCCACTCCCTTCTCACTTTCCCTGTAGCCTATTCCAGTCACATTCCTGTCAAATTCCTCCTGCCATTCCTTCACAGATTCTACCTCTCACTTGCATATTAGGGCCTGTCCTGTGGGAGTGGGGTTGGTTGCCTTATTTGCTGGTGGAAAGCAGCATCTTCCATACCGGTCATTGATTGGTCCATTTGAAAGATGCCATATTAAACTAAATCTGCAAATGGTCTATAACCCTCCATTTCCTATATTGCCACATGATCTACATCCCTACAGAATCAGAATCAGGGTTAATATCATTGGCATATGTCAGAAAATTTGTTGTCTTTGAAGCAGCAGGGCAATGAAATACATACTAATAGAGAAAAAATAAATTACAATAAGTAGATATATTTATTAAATAGTAACATTAAGTAGTACAAAATTAAAGAAAAAAGTAAAAAAACATAGTGAGGTAGTGTTCATGGTTTCAATGTTTATTCAGAAATCTGATGGCAGAGGGGAAGAAGCTGTTCCAGAATTGCAGAGTGTGTGCCTTCAGGCTGACATTCACTGATTTGCATGCTTCTCTGTCTATTTTGTATCATGCTCTTGTTTCTATTCAATATGAGAAGCTGAATATCTCCCCATACTTTCCAATGAAGAACTTTAATAATGAAATGCACTGATAATGAAAAAGAAAATCATGGTGAACTAACAGGAGAGAACATTATATTTTCGTCCGATAATATTGTTTTCCAGTGGATTACTTTTTAAACCATCGCTGAGTTGCATTAAAAAGCTTCAGTGCATTTTGTCTTCTTGCAGGCTGACCAAGCACTGACTGTAAGCCTGCAGAAAATATGAAATTATGGAGCTGTTCCATGTTTCATAAGTGTTAGAATCATGATTGTATTAAAAATTCATGGCCTTTTAAAATATCAAGATCTGGTGCATCAGGTTGTATACAAAGATGATGGTGATGTGATAACCTACAGCTCCAGTGATATTTATTGTCTGTAAAATGTTGCCATACATATTAATGCTTCCGTTATTATCACAGTTCAACATGTTTACTTATTTCTGTTTAGATGTAATGGCATATTTGGCCAAGAGGCTTGTAAATTGTTCCATGAAATTGGGTTTGTAAACTACTTCTAAACTTAAAACAGAATGGAGAGTATTATAAGAGTGGAATTGTGGCTTTAGCTGTGATATGTGCTCAGCTGATGATTAAAATTCATTGAAAAACTTAACTAATAATGCATGATTCACAAAATAAATGGTAAACATTTTAACATTGTGCACCTACAAAAAAAGCTTTTCAAAAAACCTTCAGAAAGAAGGAAGTCACTGAGTCATGTACCTTTCATTCTCATTGATCCCCGTCTTACCAAGTTCCTGCCTCAAACACAATTCCTCAAACTCATTTATTGCTCAATTTTGCCTTCCCTCGTTATATTTAACCTCTGCCATGAGTTTCTTGCTGCACTATACTCGTTTGTCAAAACCAATAAAAGGACATTCCATCTCCTCCTCCATTTTAACAAGGAGAACAGTTGTCAGTTATGATTTCTGAAAGCACATACTCTGATTTCACTGAATTAGTCAACACTGTTATCAAGTGAGTTTGAAATCTCAAAATACTTCTTACAATCTCAGAATAGCCCCCTCTGCCCTCTTCAGTATATCAATTCACTTCATATCTGCCTACAACCACAGCAAATTTTCCACAATATTTGCTACAAGCACATTTTTCATTGTACCGATACCTCACAGTACTTGTGCTAAGTAACCACGACTTGGGTTGAATTGACTTGGAGTATCAACTTACCACTGAGCTAGATACTTCCAAAAAATGGTTTAACTGTTTTCATTAATGTATTGTCATTTAAACTGTGCTGAATGCAAACTATAATTTTATTACTATGATTGGCAAATGTGTGATAACGTCCATCTATTGCTTCAACATTTCTCTAGTCCTCTGTCTTGTGGATGCTTTAATACCTAAAGCCACAATAGACTATCCCTGCAACTCCTTATATTTAGTCACAACAACTAAAGCATCTGCATTTGGTACATATCATGACACACCTAAATATCTAAAGTGTTCCACAAGAGCATAATCTGACATAATCTCCACTGTATATTACCACACAACATAGAAGGAATTTATGCTAGCTCACATGTTCTTCTACTGATTTTCCCCACAACCTATTCTCCTTATATCCCATCAATTTTAGTACAAAAAGGCAACTTATAATTGGAATTAACCTTCCATGTTTGCAATGTAGCTGGCATGTTGACCACCCAGATAATTTCCACCCAGTCTCAGTGAGAATATACAAACACCCCAGGTCAAAGAGAAATCACTAGAAAATTCAGTCCATCCTATATTAAAGAATTGCATCTGAATAAAGAAGAGATTGAACATGGAAATCTACACAAATAGTTCATACAGTGGAAAATGTAGAAAAAGTCATCCACTTTGGTGCACAAAACAAAAATAAAGAATAATATTTATAAAAAGGTGGCATAGTATTTACGACAGATAAATGTGTGGCTTAGGAATTGGAGGAGGGTTTCAAATTTCTGGATCATTCAAATCTCTTATGGGGAACAAGATGAGATCCAAAGATACTGTACACAAAGGATGGGTTGCTCTTAAGGAAACCCATAACCTTGCAAGCAGGTTTACTAAAGCTGTAGGGGAGGGGTTAAACTAATTTGGTAGAAGGATAGGAACCAGAGTGATAGGGCTGAGAATGGCACACTTGGCATGAAAGTAGGTGCATTGTGTAGTGAGGATGTGAAGAAAGACTAGCAGATGATAGAGCAAAATTGCTGTCAATCACATGTGTTGAAGAGTAGCATGAAAACAAAATTGTAAAGGGTGATAAATATAGAATTGAAAGTGTTATACTTAAATGCACGTAGAATATGAAATAAAGTAGATGATTTTGTACCCACAGTTAGAGATTGTCAGGTATGACGTTGTGGGCATTACTGAAACGTGGCTGAAAGAAGATCATAGTAGGGAGCTTATCATCTATGGACACACATTGTACTGAAAGGACAGGCAGGTAAGCATAGGGAGTGGGGTGTCTCTTTTTGTAAAAAATAAAATTCATTCCTTAGAAAGAGGTGACATATGATTGGAAGAAATGGAATCCTTGTGGATAGAGGTGAGAAACCGAAATGGTAAAAAGACCCTGATGGAAGTTATATATATATCCTCCAAACACGAGAACACGAGCCAGGATGTGCGATACAAATTAAAGCCAGTGATAGAAAGGCATGCAAAAAGGGCAATGTTACAGACTTGGTGGATTTTAATATCAAAGGTTCAAGGTTCAAAAGTCCAATTTAATGTCAGAGAAATGTATGCAATATACAGTACATCCTGAAATGCTTTTTCTTCGCAATCATCCATGAAAAGAGAGAAGTGCCCCAAAGAATAAACAACAGTTAAACATAAGAACCCCAAAGTACCCCCCAGCTACCCTCCTTCCCATGCGTAAGAGGCAACAAGCAACAATCTCCCGCCCCCCCCAATCGGCAAAAAATAGCAAGCATCTTTACCGCCACCCAGCACTTAAGCGTGAGTAAGCCAATAGCAAAGACACAGATTTGCAGTTACCCCAAAGCTTCACGTTTCACCTGGCATTCAACATACCACAGGTTCTTTCTCTCTCCCTAATAAGGGAGAAGGAGGTGTCTCCATTTTCCCAGCGAACGGGGAGATATAACAAACAACTCGCTGGTTTATGGTATTAAAAGTCTGTTTCATCGCTTTTTCTGAGCTCTGAGCCTGAAGATTGCAAATAGCCTGGGTCTTTGGACACACAGCAGTAGATTTTCTGACTCCCCCAACAACGCATGGGTCTCTTGCCAGGATATCAACCCTCGTTTCACCCATCTCCGGAGTCCCAAGATCTTAGGCTTCCAAATCCAAGCCAGACTGGCATGCAGAACAATGGCCAGACTGGAAACCCTGAGAACAGGTCCCATTCCTACAAAGAACTGAAGTCAGCATGTAACTACAGGTCAGGGTCTTCAAAAGAACACTGAAAGGGAAAAATAAAGATAATAAAGATGGAAATAGAGCAGTTTCCAAAGATGCAAGCAAAGGAGTTGCTGCTTAGTGCCACACTAATTCGCACCATCTCCTCGAACCAATATGCAGTTAGATTAGGAAAATCAGGCCGGTGCTGGGTCCCTAGAGAGGGAATTTAGAAAATGCCTACAAGTTCGCTTTTTAGAGCACCTTGTGGTTGAGCCATGAGGGAAAAGGCAATTTTGGGCATTGTGTAATGAAGTATATTTGAGTATGGCGCTTAAGCGAAAGGAACTCTTAGGAGACAGTGATCTTATTATGATAAAATTCATCCTGCAGTTTAAGAGGGAGATGCTAAAGTCAGATAAATCAGTGCTACGGTTAAGTAAAGGGAATTACAAAGGCATGAGAGGAGCTGGCCAAAGTTGATTGGAAAGGGACACTAGCAGGGATTACAGGAGAACAGGAATGGCTTAAATTGAAAACCGGAAGGTGCAGGATAAGTATAAAGATAAAGGTGTATTCTAAAGGGAGGATGAGGCAACCGTGGCTGAAAATGGAAGTCAAAAACAGCATAAAAGCAAAACTGAGGCTATATGATATAGCAAAATTTTCTAGGAAATTAGAGAATTCAGGTGCTTTTAAAAAAACAACGGGAGAAAACTAAAAAGTCATCAGGAGAGAAAAGATGAAATATTAAGGTAAACTAATCAATAATATAAAAGAGAATACCAAAGGATTGTTCAGGTATATAAAGAGTAAATCAGAGGCAAGAGTGGATATTGGGCTGCAGGAAAATGACACTGGAGGGATAGTAAAGAAATGGTGGGTGAACTTCAATGTATTTTTGACAGTTTTCACTGTAGAAGAGTATGACAGAAATTCAAGAGTAACAGAGGGCAGAAGTGAGTGCAATTGCTATTATAAAGGAGAAGGTACTTGTGAAGCTGAAAGGTCTGAAAGTAGATAAGTTACCTGGACCAGATGGACTAAACCCAGGTTCTGAAAGAGGTGGCTGAAGAGATTGTGGAGGCATTAGTAATGATCTTTCAAGAATCATTGGATTCCAGAATGGTTCCAGAGGATTGAAAAACTGCAAATATCACACCGCTCTTCAAGAAATGAGGGAGGCAGAAGAATGGAAATGATAGGCCTGTTAGCCTGACTCCAGTGTTTGGCAGTTGTTGGAGTCTATTACTAAATTAGGTTTCGGGATTCTTGGAGATACATGATAAAATAGGTTAATGTCAGTATTGTTTCCTTAGGGGGAAATCTTGTCTGAAAAATCGGTTGGAATTCCTTGAGGGAATAACTGGCAGGATAGACAAAGGAGAATTGGTGAATGTTGTTGTTTGGCTTTTCAGAAGGCCCTTGACAAGGTGCCACACATGAGGGCTCTTTACAAGATAAGAGTCCATGATACTGCAGGAAAGATACCAGCATGGATAGAAGAATGGCTGTCTGGCAGGAGGCAAAGTGTAGGAAAGAAGCGGGCCTTTTCTGGTTGGCTGTCAGTTATTAATAGTGTTCTTCAGGGATCGGTGTTGGTATTGCTTCTTTTCACAAACTACATTGATGATTTGGATAACAGAATGGATGGCTTTGTGACCAGATGAACTGAAAATAGATGGAAGGACAGGTAGTGCTGAAGAGGCAGAGAGGCAGCAGAAGGACTAAGGCTGTTTGGGAGAATGGGAAAAGAAGTGGCAGATGGAATATGGATGGAATATATACCATGGAATATGCATGTTCATGCACTTTGGTAGAAAGAATAAAGGTGTAGGCTATTTTCTGATTCGGAAGAAAATTCAAACATCTGAAGTGTAAAGTGGCTTGGGAGTCCTCCTGCAAGATTTCTGAAAAGTTAACTTTCAGGTTAGATCAGTGGTAATGAAGGCAAATGTAATGTTAGCATTCATTTTGAGAGGCCTAGAATACAAAATCAAGGATATAATGCAGAAGCATAAGGCATTGGTCAGAATGCACTTGGAGTACTGAGAGCAGTTTTTGCCTCTTATTGGAGAAACTATGTCCAGCATCTGAGAGAGTCCAGAGGAAGATGATTCCAGAAGTGAAATTATTAACAGATGAAGAACATTTGATGGCTCTGAGCCTGTATGCTCTGAAGTTTTAAAAAATGAGGGGGGAGGCGGATTTCTTTGAAACCTATCAAATATTTAATGGCCAAGATAGAGTAGATATGGAGAGGATGCTTCCTATATTTGGAGTGTCTAAGACCAGTGGGCACAGCCACAGATGAGAAGGCCATCTGTTAAGAACTGAAATGAGGAGGATTTTCTTTAACCCAAAAGAAGTGGAAGTAATTGCTACAGATGGCTGTGGTGGCCAAATTTTTGGGTATGTTTAATCGGAAGTTGGTAAACCCTTGATTATTCAGGGCATCAAAGGTTACAGGAAGAAGGCAGAAGAATGAGGCTGAGAGAGATAATAAATCAGCCATGATGGAATGGCAGAGTGGGCTCGATGGACTAATCCTGCTCCAAACCAATTCTGGTCTTATGATGTTTAAAGAGACACAAGTCAGTAAATGCTAAAATGCAAATATAGTAAGCTATTATGGTAAAGAGTAGGTTGGCCTTTATTTTGAGGGGAATTGATTAAAGGAGTAAGGATGCCTTAGTGAAATTATATTGGGTCTTGGTGTGACCACTAGAAATATTTTGTAGTTTTGACCTCCAGATGTAAGAGGATATTCTTACCATAGAGGAAGGGCTGGGAGTTCACTAAACTGGTTTCAAGGATGATGAATTTGCCACTTAAGGAGGAATTGCGTATACTATTCTGGATTCTTCAATGGACAAAGGAGGTCCCACAACCTATAGACTGACTTTCAAGGATGTGTCATCTCATGTAATTGATATTTATTGCTTCCTTATTTATTATAATTAATTATATTTGTTCTGTTTGTTGTCTTCTAACTTATTTATTTATATTGGGGTACTGCACAGGATATGCCCTTCCAGCCCTTTGAGCCATGCCACTCAGCAATGCCTCGATTTAATCCTAGCCTGATCATGGGACAATTTACAATGACCAATTAACCTACCATCCTGCACTCCTTTGGACTGTGGGAGGAAATCGGAGAACCCAAAGGAAACCCACGCAGTAACGGCGAGAACGTACAAACTCTTTACGGAGTATGGTGAGAATTGAACCTAGCTCACTTATACCGTAAAGCTTTGTGCTAACCATTATGCTAGGTGCCGCTCCAATCTGTTATGCATCTGTCAATTTTACCTATTCTTGTTCTCCTGGTATCCTATTTGCCACATTTTTGTGTTTCTTGCCATGTACAATGCAAGCTTCAAAACTGAAAGAAAATCAATCAGAAGGATTGATTTTCTTCTGATTGAAGAAACTGATTAGTACACCCACTGCTACAAAGTTTAATTCTTAGATAGACAAGAAGTGACATTTAATAAGTAGATGCTGATAAATACCATTAATTTATGTTCTGACAGATTATAAATAACACTGAAAGGAAATTCATATATAAATTGATTTCAGCACAGATGATTTTCTTTTTGTAAATCCATAATATATTTAAACAGGAAATAGTTCTACTGGATGTCTCTCAAATCTGAGGATGCTATTGTATATAAACTTTCAAGTCAATGGGGCAGGGTAGCTAGAAGAAATTTCCAAATTCTTAGGAAGTCCTTTGTGATCGTGGATGACTTACTTCCAACCCAGTTTGATGTGTTCTACATTTCAGATGCTCTGTTGATGACCCATCCAGTATGTACAGTGTGGACAGTGTGGGCAAGTGGTAGATGGCCAGATGTTTCCCTACTTGTGCCATATATTCAAAGTTTCCATGTCTTCCCATTGCATGGTCCTGAAGTTCTTAATGCCACTGTAAACTCTTTGTGTTTGAGCAGTCATCAGCCAGAAGTTCCCACAAGTCAGCAGACTTGTCATATTTCTTCAAGGAGGCTTCTGACGTCTTCCCCCTTCCTTTCTAGTTCTGATGAAGGGTCTCAGCCGGAACATCGACTGCTTATTCATTTCAGCAGATGCTGCCTGACCTTCTGAGTTCCTCCAGCATTTTGTGTCTGTTGCTCTGGATTTCAAACATTTGCAGAATCTCCTGTGTTTCTGAGCACATTTATAAAAATACTTTCCTTCAGCCTGCTAGATAATCTCATTCCAGTACAGCATCTGCTTCAGAAGTCTGGTATCAGGCTGGCAAATAACGTGGTTTTCCCAACAAGACCAGCTGTATGTATTTTAGTCCTCAGTACTGAGCAGTTTGAGTGCCCACAAATTTAGAGGATTTTGTGCACAAAATCTTCATGATGAACTAGTCATTTCCTGACTGTTGCTTCCAGATCTGTGAAGCAATATTTATAGCAAAGCATCTCATTTCCCAAGCCACAATATCACAGCAAGATTTGAGCATCCCTATTGGTTTATCTGTGAGGTTCCTGATAGTCAAAGTCCTGAATTTCATATAATGGAGCTGAAATTGCCTCTTTTAACCTACAGTGCAAATCAATTATCATAATATATTCACAGAGTAATGGCAGAGGGGGACCAAGATGACCAGAGATCAGAAATGCCAGCTCATAGGTATTCACACAACATCAGCAAAACTCAGGAAGGGGAAGGAGAGCAACCATAAGGGGACATAAGCAGCTTTAATTTCCTGGTGTTAACTTCATAGATGCCTGTCCTGGGAACATAAATGCAATCATAAGGGAAGCTCACAGGGTCTTTACTTTCTTAAGAGGTTAAGGAGGTTCAGTTTCCCCATCAAATACTTTTTAAATTTCTACAGCTGTACTGCTCAAAGTATCCTGGCTAATTGCCTGGTACAGCAATTCAGGAACGTAAGTTGCTGAGAGTGATAGACTCTGCCCAGTACATCCCAGGCACATCCAATCCCACCAATGGTTGTACCTGCAGGAGGCACTACCTCAAGAAGGCAATATCTATCATCAAGGATCCCTACTAATCTTTTTGTCGCCTCTCATACAGGATCCTGAAGTCTTAAACCATTAGTTTCAAGAACAGCTATTTCCCTTCAACTATTTGGTTCTCGAACCAACCAGCAAAATTCTAGTGGCTACAGCTTAGAAATACTATGAACACTTTGACTACTTTGTTTTAATTATTCCAGTTATGTTGTTTCCTGTATAAATGGTGTATAATTTATGTTTGATTTATGCTTCTCTTGTGAATGTTGCTCATGTGGTCTGTACACTCCAACTGTATGGTGAAAAAGGCACCACAGTGCCTCTTTGACCTCAGACAGTTGAGGAAGTTTGGTAGGGTTCCTCAAGTCCTAAGAACTTTGTACAGGGACACAACCGAAAGTATCCTGACTGGCTGCATCACTGCCAGGTATGGGAACTATACCGCCCTCAATCGCAGGATTCTGCGGAGAGTGGTGCGGACAGCTCAGCGCATTTGTAGTTGTGAACTTCCCACGACTCAGGACATTTACAAAGACAGGTGTGAAAAAAGGGCCTGAAGGATCACTGGGGACCTGGGTCACCCCAACCACAAACTGTTCCAGCTGCTACCATATGGGAAATGGCATCACAGCATAAAAGCCAGGACCAACATGCTCTGGGACAGCTTCTTCCACCAGGCTATCAGACTGATGAACACACACCGATTTGAGTGTATTTCTATGTTACATTCACTGTTCTATTTATTATAAATTATTACAAATTACTATGATTGCACATTGCACATTTAGATGGAGACATAACGTAAAGATTTTAACTCCTCATGCAATTGAAGGATGTAAGAAATAAAGTCAATTCAATTCAATTATATGATGCTATGTGCTGAAGATGCCATTGCAAGTAAGATTTTCATTGCAACTGTGCACACATGTACTCGTAGATATAACAATAAACTTGACTTTGACTTTGATTTTGGATGTTCTCACTTTAGTGGGCACATATGGCATAGCACATCCGCATTTGCTCAGTCAAAAGCAGGCAATACCAATACCGATACAAGATTAAATACAGGGGGCATCTGGAAGCAACTGGGGAAAAAACCCTCTTTGAGAGAGTTATGAGGAATAAATTTATATTTATATATAACGGATGGTTTCCTTAACAGAGAGATTAGTCTGAATTGCTGGAGGAAAATCAAGATCCTTAAGGACAAGGAAAATGGTGAATAAATATTAATAGAACTTTACTTTTGTGAAGCGACATGTCAAACCAATAGTTCTGAATGGGCTACATTAATGGTGAAACTTCTCTACTCTTCTAAGGATATCTTCTCCAAGTGTAAGCCAAGTATCATCCATCTGAAATCAATGCATGAAATCGATTCCCAGATGGTGCCCTTGTTATTAATATGTTGAGCCAATATGAAATGAACAAATCATTTGCTGCAGTGTCTTACCTCAGAATACTGAATATTAAATCATTTAATTTTTAACAAATCTTAAAATCAGTTTAATCAACTGCCTGTTTCTTTCAATTAAAATATCACATGAACCATGTAAACATTAATACTTCAGTCCAATATTATTTTAAAATATAAAGATGTAATTTAATTAAAAGATTAAAAGATAATCAGTGTTCCAGATTGTGACTACTAATATTCTTCCAGATCTCTACTTGTACCTCTGTACTGAAACACTGTTCTTTGGATTGTGCTCCTTGCTGCCATATTTATGTGGCTGCCTTAAACTTGTTGAAGTTTTCTTTTGTTCCCCTCCCCACGTTCTGCAGCCGTGCTCCACCTCATGCCTCCTTCAGTATTGGGTTCCGCAGCTGCGCTCATGTTTGTGCAAGTAAACCATTCCAATTGAGCTTAGAGATGGAATCAGATGCACATCGGCTCTAGCAGAGTTTGCAGGCAACTACTTCCTTCAAAGCAAAATGTAACATGGTGAATGGCTGTGATGCCTCAATCCCAGGTGAGTGGAATGCCTTTTACGCAAGCTTTGTAAAGGGAACAAACCTACACCTGTGTGAATCCCTGCAGCATCTGGTGATCCTGTGACCTTTGTCGCGGAGGCTGACATCAGAACACCTTTCAGGCGATTGAACCCGTGTAATGCACCAGGCGCCGATGGTGTACCTGGTAGGGTTCAGAAAACCCGAGCCAACCGACTGCTGGGAGGATTCAAGGATATCTTCAAACTTTCACTGCTGTATTCAAAGGGTCCCACATGTTTCAAAACGGCAACAATCATGCTAGCGTCCAAGAAGAGCAGGGTGAGCTGCCTCAACGACTATCACACACATCTAGTGTAATGAAGTGCTTTGAGAGGTTGGTCATGGCTAGAATCAACTCTTGCCTAATTAAGGACCTGGAATCACTGCAATTTGCCTATTGCCATAATAGGTTTACAGCAGATACAATCTCACTGGCTCTCCACTCGGCCTTGAATCACTTGGACAATAGTAATACCTACATCTGATTGCTGTTTACCGACTGCAGCTCAGTGTTCAACATAACCATGCCCTCAGAGCTAATCGACAAGCTCCAGAACATGGGCTTCGTACCTCCTCTGGAACTGGATCCTTTACTTCCTCATCAGGAGACCGCAGTCTGGGAGGATTGGAAATAGCATCTCCTCCTTGCTGACAATTAACACTGGCACAACGCAAGGACGTGTGCTTAGCCCACTGCTCTACTCTTTCTCCAGCCATGGTTGTGTGGATAGGCACAGCTCAAATGTAATCTGTAAATTTGCTGATAACACTACTTTTGTTGGCAGATTTTCAGATAGTGATGAGGAGGCGTACAGGAGCAAGAGAGATCAGCTGGATGAGTGGTGTCACAGCAGCAACTTTGCTCTCAGCATCCCTATGATCAAGGAAATGACTGTGGACTTCAGGAAGGGGAAGTTGAGGGAACACACACCAGTTTTCATCAAGGGATCAAGAGTGGAAAGAATAAACAATTTCAGGTTGCTGGATGTCAACATCTCTGAGGGCTTATCCTGGGCCCAGTATATCAATGCAATTATAAAGAAGGCATGATAGTGATTACATTTCATTAGGAGTTTGTTTAGAATTTGAATGTCGCCAAACACACTCACAAATTTCTACAGATGTACCATGAGGGGAATTCTGACTAGTTGCATTACCGTCTGGTAAAGAGGGGCCACTGCAGAGGATCAGAAGAAAACTGCAGAAAACAGCATCTTCTTCCAATATCATCATGGCCTCTACACTCCCCAGCATCCAGGACACCTTCAAACAGCAATACCTCCAAAAACTGGATCCATCATTAAGGACCCTCATCATGCTGGGACATGCCCTTTTCTCATTGCTTCCATCAAGAATGAAGTAAATAAACCTAAAGGCACACACTCATTGTTTCAGGAACAGCCTCTAACCCTCTGCCATTAGATTTTGGAATGGACACCACCAGTACCTTTTCTCCTCTTTTTTCTACTTATTTTATATATACTTATTATAATTTATAGATTTTAGTGTTATGTATTGCAATGTACTGTTGTTCAAAACAACAAGTTTCACAACCCATACCCGTGATTTTAAACCCGATTCTGGGTTTCTGTTCCTGGCTGCTTTGCACCCTGCCTCCCACCTTTATTCGTTGTATTGTCCTCTCCCCTCTCTGTTGCTTTCCCCTGCTTGCATTGTTCCCTTCATTCTTCAAAGTTCAAAGTAGATTTATTATCAAAGTGCATGTATATTACCATATACATTTCCTTGCAGAAATTTTATAGGAAACCTCCATAATTACGTTATCTTATTATCAATCTTAAAATGTAGAGCATAGCATAGTACAGTACAGGAACAAGCCCTTTGGTCCACAAGATCTGTGGTTAGCAGGATGCCGAATTAAATTCCTATTTGGATATGATCCGTATCACTTCATTCCCTGCATGCTCATGTGCCTATCTAACAGCCTCTGTTATCAAAATCTTCTTCCACTACCATCCCAGGCAGCCATGCACCTTCTTTAAACTTCCACCCCTCTCACCTTAACGCTGTACGCTCATGTCTTTGGCATTTTAAACGTAATAAAAAGACTCTGGCTATCTAAACTATCTCGACCTTGCATACTTTCATAGTTCTTTATCAGGTCTCTCCTCAGCCTCTGACATGCCAGAAAAAACAACCAAGTTTGTCCAATCCTTCTTCATAGCTAATACTCTCATCCAGACAGCATCTAGTAAACCTTTTCTGAATCCTTCTAGAACCTCCTGTAAAATGAAAAAGACAACTATTTTAAACTGAATAAGCTTCGTGTATTACTTAAACCAAATGGTTTCCTCATTTTTCTATATTTTGTCTTGTATTCCTTTACAACCTATTCAGATGCTGTATGAAAATAATCTAGTAAAGCAATCCCACTGATTCCATTCCCCAGCATTCTTTTACCCAGAATCACTCTCATACCCATCAACTCCTTATTGACTTCTTGGCCTTTTGTGTACACTTGGTGTAGTTTACAGTAGCCCATAGATCTGTAGAATACATTTGGGATATGCAAATAATGTAGAATATTTAAAGAAAACCACTTTAATTACAGGGAGATTGTGCAAACTCCACACTGTCAGCACCAGAGGTTACAAGCAAGAGTTGCTGAAACTGTGAAGGAAAAGTCCTATCCACGATATAGCTTGTTACCTGGCAGATTCTCACACATCGATCAGTGATTTAATCTTTAGTTATCATCTTTACTTTCATCTTAGTAAAACAACTATTTACTCTAAGGAGCACACAAAAACTGCTGGAGGAACTCAGCAGGCCAGGCAGCATCTATGGAAAAGAGTTTACTCAACGTTTAGGGTCAGAGACCCTTCACCAGGACTGGAGAAAAAAAGATGAGGAGATAGAGTAAGAAGGTGGGGGGAAGGGAGGAAGAAATACAAAGTGATAGGTGACACCGGGAGAGGGAGAGGTGAAGTAAAGAGCTGGATAGTTGATTGGTGAAAGAGGTGCATGGATGGAGAAGGGGGAATCTGATAGGAGAGAACAGAAGGCTACGGAAGAAAGAAAAGCGGGAGGAGCACCAGGAGAAGGTGATGGGCAGGTAAGGAGACAAGGTGAGAGAAAGAAATGGGAACAGGGAATGGTGAAGGAAGTGGGGGCATTACTGGAAATTCGAGAAATTAATGTTCATGCCATCAAGTTGAGGCTACCCAGCTGAAATATAAGGTGTTGCTCCTCTCTCCTGAGCATGGCCTCATTGTGACAGTAGACAGACTGACATGTTGATATGGGAATGGGAAGTAGAATTAAAATGGGAGGCCACTGGGAGATCACATTTTATCTGATGGACAGAGCATAGGTGCTCTTCCTCTTCTCTTGGTGCTCAATCCAGATCAGCTTCACCCACGTAACACAGTAGGAATCAGCGACAGGATTAAGCCATGTGGCTCATTGGCAACTAAGATCATGGTTAGTTATTTCTGTAGCTACCACTGCTTATCTACTTCTGAAACTCTGACCACTGCCAAATGAAAAGCAGCACACTAATTGTGAGGTGTTCGCCAATATGAAGCAAACTAGACCAATTCTAAATGTTCATTTTGATGACACAGTCATGTGTCGAATTGAAGGAATAAATATGAGTAAATTCCATGAATTGGAGCAGAAGTGGCTAGTAGCCAAAGTTTCCATGCCTACTGATTGTGGGAGATCCAATACGTTGGATGAAAACCTTTTTATTCCTAGGGATGTACCTGGATCCAAAAGGCATGAATTAGAGGAACCATTAACCAACTAGAGCTAGGGATGAAATCACACCACTTTACTGAGAGTTATGTTTTGTTGAAACTTGATTCAGAGAAATGGATCCTGCAATGTGAAGGCTGATGAAGAGTCTTCACTGTTGAAAACAGTTAACACACAATTTGAACAATGCCAGGTCCAACATCTACCTACTGCCCTTTCTCTAACTATCATATCCTACACTCATTCCCATCTCCCTCACACTCACTTTTCCATTCTCCATACTCTCCCCTCAAATTCCTCCCTACCTTGTCCACCCAGATTGATGAGTTGCTTAATGTTAGGAAGCAGAGGCTGACACTGAAAGGAGATCCACTTTGTTGAGTGCCTTCATTCCATCCACAGCAAACTGGATTTTGCTTTGGCCAACCATTTCAATTCCAATCCCCATTCCCAACCCAGCATGCTGGTTCATGGCCTCCCCCACTGCTACAAAGTTGCCATTCTTAGACTGGAGGAGCAACACATCATATTCCATCTGGGTAACTTCCAACATGACAGAATGAACTTTGAGTTCTTTAACTTATGGTAATTTCTCTCACCCCTCCTTTATTTCTTTTTCTATTCCCATTCTGGTCCCCCTTACCTCTTCTCTTCTTCTCACCTACATATTACCTTCTCCGATGCCCCTCCACCTTCTCTTTCTCACATTGTCCACTCTCTTCTCCTACCAGATCCCTTCTTCTTCAACGCTTTACCTTTTTCACCTATTACCTCCCAGATTTTCAATTCATCTCCTCTCCCCATTCACCAACCCACCTCCTCACCTGGCTTCAACTATCACCTTCTAGTTTGTACTTCCCCCACCTTATTCTGACTTCTTCCCCTTTCCTTTCCAGTCTAGATGAAAGGTCTTGGACTAAAATGTTGACTGTTTATCCCCCTCCATAGATGTTGCCTGACCTGCTGAGTTTCTCCTGCATCTTGTATGTGTTACTGGTGATGGTTGAAGTTCATTTTTCAGACTAGAGGCTCATGACTACTGGTGTTTCCCATGGATTAATGATTGGCCCATTGTTATTTGTCATCTATATCAATGATTTGGATGAGAATGTACAAGGCATTGTTAGTAAGTTTGCAGTTGATACTAAAATAGATGATGCTGACAGTGAAGATGATTATCAGGATCTACCGAGAAACCTGATTGGTAATGGACCCACCTTTCAAAAAAATGAGGAAATTCACTTTGTACTTTTATATTAAATTTCCAAGCATCAACATTGTTAGTCCATCAGTGCATTCAGATCAACAATCTTTCATACACCCCAAGCACCAATTACTACAGCTGAAGACTGAGTCATATTTTAGATTCAAGATTCAAAATAGTTAATTATTTTCAGTACCCAAGTGTAAAGGAGAAAATAATTGTTTTTCCGGATCCAATGCAGCACAAAAAAACAATAAGATAAAAAACACAATAATAGAAAAATGCCCAATAAATATAAATACATGTGTCATGGTCCGGATCAGTTCCCCTTTAAATTTAGTTAGGTTGCGATCTGGACCATTGAAACCTTGTTCGCGTTTAATTCTGTTTCACGCATCCCTTGAGCTTGGCAATCAAGGTAATCTACCTTGGACCTGAACCGGCAGCTTATAAGCCCTTGGCTTTAGCCTTTCAGGGCAAGAGTGTTAAGAAGCCTTCGCAAGTCGCTGCTATGACAAGCCAGAGTGATCCAGCCTGCATCGGAGAACCAGCAATTCACCTTCTGTTGCCAGAGTGGGTCCGGGCCAGGTCAATCAACCAGGGGTGAGTTGAAGGCGGAGTCCTGACTCAATGTTCATGCCCCTTGTCCATATCTACCCCCTGAAGAAGAGTCCCGGCTCGGTGCCTGAGTTGAAGGTAGAGTTCTGGCTCGATGTCATGCCCAGTGTCTATGTCTACTCCCCAAAGTAGAGTCCCGGCTCGGTGCCTGATCTGAAGGAGGAGTCCTGGTTCAAGATTCCTTGTCCTGTGTTCTGGTGTCCACGTTTCTGGCTGCAGCGATCCATGGTATCCAAGTGTCTGGTGGTGGTGAATCAAGGTCCCAGTCCCCAAGCCCAAGGGCTGTGGTGGTCCCAGTCACCAGGGTCCCAGTCATGGCCGCGGCTGTCCATGCTCCCCCGTCCAAGTCCAAGGTCTGCGGCTGTCCCAGTTCCCTGTTTCCAAGTCCCAGATCCGTGGCGATCCAAGTCCCTAGTCCCCTCGTCCGAGGTTTGTGTTCCTCTTTGTCCTCGATTTCCCGATCTTCTGTATAGCGAGTAATAAACGCTATTTTATTGTACCTAAGGAAGACATGTTTGTGTCCTGCGTGTGGGTCCTCTCCCAGCACCCTTGTCCCCACCTCGTGACAACATGATATAGTTTATACACATAGATTGATTTTGTGTCGATAAAGTGACACTAGACACAGGAGTGTCTGTACATAAGGTGACTCAGGCAGGGAATGATAAAGGAGTAGTGGTGGGGTGGGAAGTGTTAATCAGCCTTACTGCTTGGGGAAGGTAACAGTGTTTGAATCTAGTGGTCCTGGCATGGAAGCTAGCCTCCCTGTGGGAGTGGAACAAACAGTCCACTAGCAGAGTGGAGGGGATCATTTGTGATATTGCTGACCTTTTACAGCATATTTCTATTTATATATTTCCTTGATGATGGGATGACTGGTGCTGGAGATGCATTGGGCAGTTTTGTAGAGCCTTCCTGTTCACTGTAGTACAGTTTCCATACCATACAGTGATGCAACATGTTAGGATGCTCTCTACTATGCTCATATAGAGGATCATAGTATAGATGTGCATAGTCCAGCTCTTTTCAGCCTCCTCAGAAAATGAGCTTCCTTGATTGTGTAGAATGTATCTTGTGACAATGATAGGTTGTTCAAAATCTGCATTTCTAGTAGTTTTAAAATACTTGCAGTTTCCACTGGTGTGCCACCAATATGAAGAGGTGTAAGAGTGGTGCAAATTCTTCTGAAGTCGATAACCATTACCTTTGCCTTGCTGACATTGAGGAAGAGGTTACTTGCCTAGTATCAGGCCTTGAGCTCTTCCATCTGCCCTCTGTAGACCATCACATCATTTTAGTTGCCTTTGGTGAACTTGACAATGTGATTACTCAGCTATTTCTCTGTGCAGTTGTGTGTGAGCAGGGTGCACAGCAGTGGGCTCAGCAAAAATTCCTGGGGAGAATCCATGTTGAGAATGTTGGTGAGGGAGGAGAGATTGTGCAGCCTGACTATCTGAGAACTGTTGGTAGAATGTCCAACACCCGGCTACACAGTGGTGTGTTTATACCAAGGAGGACCAGCTTCACTATACAATCAGTACAAATAACAAATCTCCACCTGTGTCAATTTAGGTCACTTCAATCATATAGCAGTATCCTGAACACTTCCACCAATTGACTGCCAAAATCTTGTCATTTTGCTTCCAACTAACTTATTGTGACTACCTATTCACAAATTCTTTACATTGTGTCTCCAGCTAAATGTGCAATGTACAGTCATAGTAAATTAAAGTTTATAATAAATAGAACAGTCAATGTAATATAGAGTACACTCAGATCAGCATGAGTTCATCAGTCTGATGGCTTGGTGGAAGAAGCTGTCCCAGAGCTGTTGGTCCTGGCTTTTATGCTGCGGTACCACTTCCCGGATGGTAGTAGTTAAAATAGATTGTGGTTGTGGTGACTCTGGTCCCCAATGATCCTACAGGCCCTTTTTACATACCTGTCCTTGTAAATGTCCTGAATCATGGAAAGTTCACAACTACAGATGTGCTGGACTGTCTGCACCACTCTCTGCAGAATCCTACAATTAAGAGAGACACAGTTCCCGTACTGGGTCTTTTCCACCACAACATTGGTGTGTACAGACCACATGAGGTCCTTGGTGATGTGGATGCTGAGGAACTTAAAGCTGTTTACCTTCACAACCCTAAATCCATTGATGTCAATAGGGGTTAGTCCAACTCTATTCTTCCTGTGATCCACAACCAACTCCTATGTTTTTGCGACATTGAGGCAGGGGTTGTTTTCTTGACATCTCTGTGTCAGAGAGATGACTTCTTCCCGGTAAGACACCTCGTTATTGTTGTGATAAGGCTAGTCAATGTAGAGTTGTCAGCAAATTTAATTAGCGGATTGGAGCTGTGGGTGGCGATTCATATTATACTGAACAATAGTGCCAATGTTCTGATAAAGAATAAAGTGAAAATTTCCAGAGCCTCTCATAACAAAACAGAACACTTATACGTCATGTTAAAATACAAAATAAGCTACATGGCCAAAGTCTATTCTGGTGTCCTGACAAGAGTCTCGGCTCGAAACGTCGACAGCGCTTCTCCCTGTAGATTCTGCCTGGCCTGCTGTGTTCCACCAGCATTTTGTGTGTGTTGTTGTCTGGTGTTTATGATTATCTTGCACTCCGTAATCTCGAAGTTTATCAAGGTACTTGCTATGCTCTGGACACTCTTCTCTTTCTTCTTGCATCTATGTTATTCAGTGCTGGCAGTCCATGTTGGTTTTTTGGCAAAGAAGGGATGAGGACTTACAGTATCAGATGAAAATAAGACCACCATAAGATATAGGAGCAGAATTAGGCCATTGGGCCCATCAAGACTGCTCCACCATTTCATCATGGCTGACCCATTTTCCCTCTCAGCAATAATTTTCTACCTTCTCCCATTATCACTTCATGCCCTAACTAGTCAAGAGTCTATCAACATCTGCCTTAAATATACCCAATGACTTGGCCTCCACAACTGCCTGTGGCAACTAATTCCACAGATTCTCTGACTAAGTTCTAAAAAGGAGTTTAGGATGATGGCGCCTAATGGCATCTTCAGAAACAGCTCTATCTTTGCTATGTCTTTTTTCCTTTTCAGGGTTCTTTTGAAGACTCCGACCTGGAATTACACGCTGACTTCAGTCTTTGTGGAAATAGGCCTGCTCTCAGGGCCACACAACCAGCCACTTTTTGATATGCCAAGGACACGTCCTGGAAGATGGGTGGGCCTTCAGGGTGCCGGATTTTCATGGCTCTGGAGGCAGGCAGATTCGAGGTCGGTGCCACCACCTGATGTGTCGTGGGAGTACACGGAAGATCAAAAACAGCGAGCTAACTGAGTTCTTTGGGCACAGAGCTCAGAAAAAGTGACGCGACAGACTTTTAATACCATAAATTGGCGAGTTGTTTTGTTATGTCTCCCCTCTTGCTGTGAAACAGGGGACACCTCTTTTTCCTTTATTAGGGAGAGAAAGAGCCTGTGGTATGTCAAATTACCATGTGAATAAGTAGTCTTTGGGGTACTGCTAGACTGTGTCTTTATTGATCCTTTTTTACATGCTTGAGTTCTTGGTGAAGGATGCAGATGCTTTTTTGCTGGTGGGGGGGGGTCATTGCTTTGCTGCTGCTTATGCATGGGAGGGGGAGCTGGGGGGGCTTTGGGGTTCTAATATTTAACTGTTGGTCATTCTTTGGGGCATTCCTCTGTTTTTGTGGATGCTTGAGAAGTAAAAGAATTTCAGGATGTATATTGTATACATTTCTCTGACTTTAAATGCACCTATTGAAACCTGAAAGGACAACTTTACTATTACTGACACTAGAAAAATAGTTTACGTAGTTGGCAGTTTGCCCAGCAGTGATCAGTATTGCCAGTTCCCATAAAGTTACCTTAATATTGGAATTGTTAAAGGGCGTGGAACAAGCCCTTTGATCCAAGAGGCCTGGGCCTATTTATAAGGATCATACACTTGTTCTATAATCCCAGATACTCCTCTCCAAGATTGTAACATTGACCTACATACAATGACCAATTAACCTACTGACCTGCCACATTTGGAATGTGTGAGGTAACTCTAGCAGTCATAGGGACTTCATAGAAACCCCACTCAGATAGCACCGGTGGTCAGAACTGAGCGTCCATCACTGCCTTTGTATAATTAGAAACAGGTTGATAATCATTGACACTTGTCTGTTGATTTGCAGCAACAGTGCAGTACAGCACAAGTTACAATGAAAAATTAGTGTTCAGTAATCTGATGGCAGAGGGAAATAATCAGATACTAAAATGCTGATTGCCCATCGTCAGGCTCCAGTACTGCCTCCTTGACAGTAGTAATGAGAAGAGGCCACGTCATCGATGGTAAGGATCTTTAATGATGGATGCTACCTTCTTGAAGCACCACAGTTTGAAGATGTGCTGTAGGGAAGCTTGTGCCCATGGTGGAGCAGGCAGAGTCTACAACATCTAGCAGCCTCTTTTGATCCTATGCATCCGAGCCTCCATGTCATGTGGTGATGCACCCAGTCAGAAATTAGTGCCAAATCAAATCTCCTCAAACACCTAATGAAGTATTGGAAGGTGTGCTTTCTTCATGATTGAATCAATATGTTGGGACCAGGATAGATCCTCTGAGATCTTGATGCCCCGGGTACTTGAAGTTGTTCACCCTTTCCACTGCTGACAACTCAATGAGGATTGGTATATATTCTCCCAACTTCTGCTTCCTTAAGACCACAGTTGGTTTCTTGGTCTTGCTACTGTTGAGTACTAGACTGCTGTCGTAACACCGCTCAACAAGGCAACTTATCTCACTTCTGTAAATCTCCTCATCATCTCTCTATCAGTTGCTGCAACTTCAATGCGGCCTCTGTTTATTGCCTACTGGGACGTTCTTCCATGTTTGAAATTTCTAAACCGCGACTATAGTCACAAAACTCGTGCTGACCTTCTCCGAGATGGAAATCACTAAACTATTGGTCATGTTGTAATTAGCACTACAAAGTACTACAGCATGGAAGTAGACCCTTTAGCCAATTAATTCTAATTAATTCTATGTCAACCACCATCAATCCATTTATATTATTATTCCCCCACATGACCATTAACTCCACCTAAATTCTACCATTCACTTGCACACAAAAGGAATTGTACAAAGGTGAATGAACCTCTCAATCTGCACATGTTTGGGGTGTAGAAGGGAACTGGATCGTCCAGAAAAAACCCATGCACTTACAGGGAGATTGTATACACGCCACACAGAAAGCACCTGAAGTCATGATTGAGCCTGAAATACTGGAGCTGTGATGCAACAGATCCATTAGCTGTGCAAACTTCCACCCAAAGTGTCATTCACCCTCCTTCCTTGTGCTTGCTGATCTAGGTAGATTCCAATTAGGCACATCTGTGATCTTGAATTTGCCATACTTCTTACTAAATCCCTCGATTCTCATATCATCAGTCTTTAACCTTTCAAAATATGTTTCTCCAATTACACTTCCTTAACTATGCCCAAGTTTAATTGCTCACTAATGGCAGCCATGTCTTCAACTTCCTAAGCCTTATGTTCTAGAATTACCTCCATAAACATTTTCCCTCTTTCCTCTTTAAGTTTCCAGTTGGAACCTACTCTTTTGATTTAGCTTTTTGGAATCTTCCCTAATGTCTCATTATTTGGCTAGGGTTATTTTATGTTTGGCAATTCTCCCATGAGGTGTTTTTGTCTCTTTTTTAACCGCATTTAAAATATTGTTTAACTGTTCATCTTCATTCTCCCATAAAGAATCTGTCTCCACAGACATTTGGATATAGTCTCAAACATTCTTGATGGTGTCACCTGGCCTTCAAAGTCAAACAAAACTGTGCTTCCCTATTTTCTCTTCCTATCCTTCCTGTACTACATTTCTCTTTGGCCTCAGAAAATCTAGTTGGATAAGACAGCAGGATTTCTTTATTAATCCCAAAGAAATCCATTGTGAGTTAGTCCATTTTAAATTAGGCATATTATGTTATGTTGTTTGATGGCAGGAAGAGATGAATGACAAGTTAGTATCCCCTGCAGTTGCATGGGACTGTGTCATATGATAGCAAGTGGTTGTCAGGCATGGGAAAATGGACCAAGCGGTGACAAAATTGCTGAAATGGGAGGGGAATACTGGGCTGGTGTCAAATCTTGGTTCTCAGAGTCAGATTGGTTCCCACCCATTGTCAATACCTTTTGATCTGTCCTGAATGAAGATTTCAACCCAAAATGTCGACAGTTCCCTTTCCCCTTCAACACACTGAGTTCCTTCAGCAGATTGTTTGCTACACCATTCAATTTCTCAACATTTAAGAATTTGTTTCCACATTTTCTTCTTCGATGTGGAAGCCCTTTTGATTTTCTGCATTGTGTTCCATCTGCCATGTCCTGTCTGTTGATGCAGCAGAACAGATGGTAATGAGAGTGTCTGCTGTTTATCAATTCAAAGTAAATTCACTGCAGCTGCCGACACCAAGCTGTGAAGTAATCAGTGTCAACCCTTAAAGGCGCACTCCCCAGGGCAGCCTCACTGCAGCAAGACACAGTTCTGGCTGTCACAGAACAGAGAAAGAATGCAATGCAGACAGGGTTCCTAGATTTCTAGAGAGTGATAAAGTAGTCTTGGTTCTATGAGGTATTTGCAAGCAGCTAGTTCCTGTGAAGCAGTGGATCAGAAGACCCTCAGGGTTACTAGTAAGACATTGTGAATAGGTGGCTTGTGCAGCCTTCTCCAAGAATGATAATCTCCATTCAATTCAGCATGTCATAAGGAAGCAGAGATGCTGCCTTGCTTTCTTTGTAATTGCATTTATAGTACATGCTGGGCCCAGGACAGGACGTCCAAAATGAAAACAGTGAGGAATCTGATGATGAGGACCTGCTCATTGACCTCTGGTTTCCTCTCCTGAAGCCAATTGCCAGCTCCTTAGTCTTGCTGACATTGAGTGAGATACTGTTGTTATGGTACCACTCAGCTAAATTTTCATTCTCCCTTTCAATGTTAGAATAATGAAAAGGATCATCAATGTCATCCGTTACCTGTTCAAGCTAAAATTGGGAGAAATAGACGGGAGACCACCCTGATCATTGGGGGTCTTCGAGTGTATTGTTTCCTCAAGCCTGAGAAGACTATCCTCATGGGGCACAGCACTTTCCCAACAGTGACTATATATAATCTGCCAGGAAACCCACTGAACAATGTTTTGTATTAACCAAGTCCTCGTTAATTTGATTACCAGTGGGAATCCTCATTATAAATTGTGCAAATGCATTGCCATGACGTTGTCTGAGACACTTTGCAGTGATGCCATGGATTGCTCCTTTCCTCTTCCTCAGAACAGTACCATTCAGAGCAGGAAGGAAGTCTGAAGGGAGCAGAGGTAAAAGACTTTGACTGTAATCAAAGGATGTTCAGGAATCTACTTTGTTCAGGGATCTCCATTATTAGGATGAGCAGGTTAAAGAACCTCATTTTGTTTTATTCATCTGTTTATTGAGATGTTGTGTAGAATAGCTCCTTCCTGCACTTTGAGCCTCTCCGCACAGCATCTCCCTATTTAATCCTAACCTAATCATGGGACAATTTACAATGACCAACCAGATGCCTTTGGGCTGTGGAAGAAAATCGAAGCACTTGGACGAAAGCCATGTGGTCATGGGGAGAACATAAAAACTCCTTAAAGGCAGCAGCAGGAATTGAACCTGGTAACCTGTACTGTGAAGCTTTGTGCTAACCACTATTCTATTGTCGGGTGGCCCGGTAGCAATATCAAATCTGGCCGGGGCAGAGGTGAGGTACATGCATCTGTACTTTCCTAAAGGACTCAGAGAAGGGTAACAATCAGGATGTGTAGATGAAAGAGATTGTGAGCACTACTTTGAGCCATGTGTATTTGTTTGGAAGGTCTTGGTGACAACCTTGTCACAAAATACCACTTCTGCAGGTGACAGCAGTTGGAAAGGTACAGATGAAGTCCTCACTAAGTTGCTCTGCCTAGATGTTCATTCTGGTCTGTCTAAAGGTCTGCCTCACAGGTGTGGAGTGAAGATCTAAAAGGGACGGTGATACAGCACAAACGGAGCAGCTCGACGTTCTTTAGGAGCAAAAATGTCACTTATGTACAAATCACTGTCCTCTTTGACAATTTCAGAGCAGACTGTGTTGTAAAAAAACTCAGAGGTACAATCCCTAAGCAGCTCACCATTCTCCAGGAGGAAAATGCCAGCCCCCACTCCTCATGCTGGGCATGGCATAATTTGCTACCCTGTCTGAGCAGAAGGATGCCATCTATAAGCAGACCACTGCCTAAATAATAGATACATTGTATGAAGGACATGCTATGCCTTTTGCATCCATCCACAATTCCTCAGAATCATGCTCGGAAAACTCAAAAGAGGAAAGACAGAAGTGAACAAATGCTTCAGTGTGTAACAGACAGGTCAACTCCATATCTAGAGACTGGAAGAACAATAAAACCATCTAACAATTGACATTTCATTGTGCCATTGTCTGTCCATCCCCCAAGAGGCCCCTGGCGTGTAGGTCTTGGATATAGGCTTGAGTCCTCATGAGTCAAATGGAGCAGCCTTTCAACAACCAGACATCCTAACACAAGGGACACCATGATGAAGCAGGAGGAGGCAAGGAATTAGTGTGAGATCTTACAAGAAAGTGTTATGATTTTCCATTTATTCCCCCTTTGATGTGGCTTTGCTACAAACAATTCTCAAAACCCTGGAATGTCAAAATTAGCTGTGCATCTGGCACTGGGAAAATTCAGATTCAGTTTATTGTCATTTAGAAACCACAAATGCAATGCAGTTAAAAAATGAGACAACGTTCCCCCAGAATGATATCAAATGTTAGATATATAAATGTTGAACAAACAAAACCAGTACTGCTTCTTGGTCACACACACAAAATGCTGGAGGAACTCAGCAGTTCAGGCAGCATCTATGGAAATGAAGAGATAGTCGACGTTGTGGGCCAAGACCCTTTTTCAGGACTGAGATGGAACGGGGAAGGTAAAAAGGGTTGGGGAGGGAAGGGATAGGTGAAGTCAGGTTGGTGGAAGAGGTCAAGGGCTGGAGAAGAAGGAATCTAACAGGAGTGTAGACAACAGGATAAAGGGAAAGGGGAGCCAACATGAATATTAGGCAGGTGAGAAGAAGTGAAAAGTCAGAGTGGGGAATGATGAGAAGAGGTAAAAGGTCAGAGCTGGGAATCTTGACTGCTAACATCCAACCTCATACTCTGCTTCATCATGGCTTTGCACCTTATGACCTGGCTGCACTGTACACTCCCTGTAACCACAATACTATTCTGTTATTGTTTTCCCTTGTACTACTTTGATATACTGATGTGATGAAATAATCTGTATGAATGGTATGCAAAACAAAGCTTCTCACAGTACATCAATACATGTGAAAATGACAAACCAATTAACATTTGACCAGGGTATTTGACAAGTCACTTTCATCATATATAATGCAGCTCAGACATATTGTGCAATATGTCAATATTGCATGTCTTTTTCCTTTTAAATACCTTTTTTCAACTTTTCCTTATGAGTTGAAGCTCAGTCAGGTTTGCCATTTCCCAATCGATCCAATTATTGTTAAAAAAGTTTTGGAAGTAAAACCTTTGTCATTTTCCCTGGATGCCTGGAGCACCCGACGAATGTGTTCACTTCTGCAGCAGTCACTTTTTGCTTTGTGCATGGATGTATGGGGAGAACAGCAACATCTGAGAGATAAGCAATTGACAAGATAATCTGTTTCTGATCTGGTGCTTTTAGGGAGAAACAATTATCCCTTGCTCCCTGAAATATTGTAATTGGATAAATTACAACCTGAGCAAACAGAAGGAATATTAATTTAATCTTTCAGACAAATAAAGAGAACTTCTATCAGCGCAGCATTCCTTTAATGCTACATTGTAATTTTAACCAAGCTTTTGTATTCACTTGTTGTCAAGAATGCAAACATGTCAGCTTGTACTTTAGGGTGGATCCTGTCGAGCAAGTGGAGCATTCATTTGGTTTCCTTAAATTAGTATTTTGTATCCTGTTTATTGTAAAAAAACAATCTGGAACTATCTCAGGGAGTTGTGGAGACTGTTTCTAAAGATATTCAAGGCTCTCTGAGATAACTTGGATTACATGAAAATCAAGAATTATGTAGATCAGGTAGAAAAATGTTGAGACCAATAATCAATTAAGTCAAAATCTTATTGAATGTTAGAACAGGCTCAACGTTCCATTTGGCCTGTTCCAATTCCTTTTAGTTAAGCTCCCATTGTACTCTTTAATTGTTGTTACTGCATGTCATTTAAATATTTTTGTATATAGTCCACTGCTTAAAAAAATCCTGTTTTAAGAAAAATAGTTGACTGTTGGATGTCAATAGTTTTAATGCACATAGTGTAAGGAAAGTAATTGTTTAGATTTATATCCACATTTCACAAGACTGGAATATACTACATAGCCAAATACACGCTCAGAATCAAAATCAGAATCTGATTCACCCAATAGAGTATCACTGGCATATGTCATGGAATTCGTTATTATGCAGCAGCAGTACATTGCAATACTGCAAATTACAATAATTATATACATATATATTTATATTAAAAGTAGAAAATTTTGAAGTAATCAGTTACCCATTTAAGATTTAAGAAATGAACTTCAGATCTCTCTTCTAAAGTAGTTTTTGAATATTTTTGAGAGCTGCCTACAAACTTGATAAGTGAGAACGTGAAAAGGGAATGGATAAAAATGTGTATTTTACAGTGAGATTTGTAAAATTTGCAACCGCCTTTATTTCCTGCAGAGCATCAAGAAAGCTCACCTCTGTCCCAGGATAATGAACCACTGTACCACTGTACCGTGTACACACTGTACCACCGCTGTACCACTGAGAACATACTCACCAACTGCATCTCAATGTGGTATGGCAATTGTCCCATATCGGACTGCAAAGCACTCCAGGGTGTGGTGAAAACTGTCCAGCGGATTATTGGCACCCAATTGCCCACCATTGAGAACATCTACCATTAATACTGCCTGGGCAGAGCGAAAAGCATCATCAAGGATGCATATCACCCTAACCATGGACTTTCTACTCTCCTTCCATCCGGTATGCACCACAGGAGCCTCTGCTCCCACACCAGCAGGCTCAGGAAGAGGCTGAGTCTAAGGCTGTAACTCTGCTGAACCTCACATCATAGCGCTAAGCAGTATTGCACCCACATTGTACTGTCTCAGTACATTTATATTTGTGTGCTGTAGCACCTACTTTTTATTCACAGTTATTTGTAAATAATGCTATTCTTTGCATTTCTGGTTAGATGCTAACTGCATTCCATTGGCTTTGTACCTGTACTTGGCACAATGACAATAAAGTTGAATCTAATCTAATCTAATCTAATTATTTTATTAAATGAAGGAGCTTGAGGGGGTGAGTCACTTATTTCTTCTCCTAACTTGTATGTTTGTATGATCCTCCTTTCTCCCTACCAGCTTCATTCCCATCAATCACCTCCTCACACTCTCCAGGAATTTTCCATGAGCAGGCTGATGGCAACACAGTTGTTGGCGGAATTTCAGATGGTGATGAGGAAGCTTATGGGAATGATGAGATAGATGGGCTGCTTGAAAGGTGTTGCAACCACATTTTCACACTCATCATCAGTAAGACCAAAGAGTTGATTGTGGATTCAGAACCTGGAGGTCTTCATAGAGGAATCAACGGTGGAAAGAGCTTAAAGTTCCTGTATGTCAATGCCTCAGAGAATCTATCCTGGGACCAACTCATTAATAAAATTGCAAAGATGGCATTACAGCAGTTCTATGTTATTGGTCATTGGGAGTTTGAGAAGATTTGGTATGTCACTAATGAATCTTATAAATTTGTACAGATGTGCAGTACAGTGGAGAGAATGTTGACTGCTTGCATTACATACATATTGAATTCAGAAGATTGAAAGAGGCTGCAGAGGATTGTAGAATCTGTCATCTCCATCATGGCCACATCTGAGGAGCACCTCCAGCATTTTGTGTGTGATACATCACAGGCAGTAGCTCAAGAAGGCTGCATCAGTAAGACAAAGAAGAAGGTGACAGACTTCAGGAAGATTAAGCTTGCACCGCTCACTGTTATTATTGATGGTGAGGACATGGATGTGGTGAGGACCTTCAAGAGCCTAGAGGGGCACCTAGATGACAGACTTGAGTGGAGCACCAACACAGAGACAATGTACAAGAAGGGCAAGAGTCACCTCTACTTCCTGAGGAGATTGAGATCCTTTAGCGAGTGCAGGTCTTTCTTTCATATGTTCTGCCAGTCTGTTGTTGTCAGTACAATCTTCTATACAGTGGTGTGCTGGGGCAATTGCATCAACATGGCTGATGCCAACTGGCTCAATAAATTGATTAGAAATGCTGACTCTGTTATAGGAGTCAAACTGAATACACTGGAGGCTATGGTAGAACAAAGGACCCTAGAGGAAATCCTAGCAACTCTGGACAATGTTTCTCACCCTCCACATGCCTCCTTGGCTGAACAGAGGAGCACTTTTAGTAATAGACTAAGACAACTCCGCTGCTCCAAAGAGTGCTATATGAGGTCATTCTTACCCTCAGCCATTTGGCTCCATAATGAGTCAACCTATAGCCGGGGAAGTTAAGAAACCTTCCTGTTAGACTTTTTGAATTAATTTGTTTTTTTATTCTTTCTTATTTCTCTTCTAATATTTTGTATATCTGTACAGTTGTATTGGTACAGTGACACTGTAATTTCCTTTGCGATCAATAAAGTATCTATCTGTTTATCTATCCAACACTTAGGGTCTTGACCATCCAGGACCTGCTCTCTCCTCCTTAATACCATCAGGAAGGAGATTCAGGGAAATGAATACTCGCATTCAATGATTCAGGAAGAGGTTATTCTCCTCCATCATCAAATTTCTGAATATTCCATAAAACTCCCCTACAATGAATCTCCTCCCCTTTGTGTATATTCTTGCTCACCCCATCTTCTTACCTCCTTAAAAGTGTTAGAGTTCCTCTTGCCCTTACCTACCATCCCATCAGCCTACACATCCAACACATTAACTCTTGCTCGACTCCTGGTCAGTCTAGCTTTACAGATGGGTGTGCCAGCAGGGAGCAAATCACCCCGTGACCTCAGAAGAATTTCAAGTTCAAGTTTCTTGTCAGATCCGGCCATCGCGGTAGATAGGTGTTAGTATGATGCCATGATATCTTGAGCATTGGAGGTCAAAGTTCAATTCTGACTCTGTCCTCAAGAAGTTTGTACATCCTTTCTGTGAGCGTTTGGGTTTCCTCCAAGTGCTTCAGTTTCCTCCCACAGTTTAAAGATGCATTGGTTAATAGGTTAATTGGTGATTGTAAGTTGTTCTATGATAAGGCTAGATTTAAACTGGTGGGTTGCTGGGCAGTGTGGCTTGTTGGGCTGAAAGGGCCTGTTCCGTGCTGGATCTCTAAATATAATATATTATCAAAAATTAAAATAAATATGCCTACCCAGGGTAAGTGCTATGAAAATTAGCTTTTAGCAGCATCTGCGCAGTTCATTACAAACAAGACAAAGTTTGCATAAGCTTAGAAAATGTTCATGATGTATATGCCAAAATAAACAAACATAAACATAATAACAATAATGCAAGTTGAGAGAGAGAGAAGGGAAAAAAAAGTAATATGGTCCTAGGTTCTGTTCTGGTCAAAATTCTTCTACAGGAAGTGTTGTGAAGCTGTGGCAGATTGGATCAAGGCCCTTGGTGTCGGCTAATTCAACATGCAGCCAAGCCTGTTGTCCTTGTTCTTCAGTCCTGAAGAAGATTCTGGGCCTGAAACGTCAATTGTTTACCATTTCCATCAATGCTGCCTGACTTGCTGAGATCCTCCAGCACTGTGTGTGTGTTGTTGTTGTCCAGTGATTCTGTTTACTACCTAGTGTGCACAAAGCTTTTAACAGTAAGAGCATGCAGTCTTAGAGTTTAAATTCATACAGTAATTGCAAACCTTCCTTTTAGTTAAATTGATACTGAGAGAGCGATTCGGCAACATTACTTTGAGGTGGGAGATGTATAACGGTAATTAACAAACTCCTAAGAAAATATTTTAACTCATACCTTTAAATATTTAAAATATTGCAACATCAGATTTCTCTAAGTAATATGAATGCATTCCAAATTAAAAAAAATGTCTTCTTGACTTTCACTGCGAGGAGAACATGCGAAACTGAATAAAATTTATCAAAGCAGCAGTTTGTATGAACAGTAACCTCTCTTTAATTAACTTTGCCATTGAAAGCAATCTTGGGATGATGAATAAGGATGAAGCATTGATAAAAATTTCTCCTGCATTTTAAAGTAGTTTTAAACTTCATTTTAAGTTGAGTTAATTCTGACTGTTTATTCTGCAGTTGGAAAGTGTTCTTTTTATTATGAAGTAGGTGGGCACATAATTGATCATATGCCCGCATTTATTATAGTACTACATGACTTTGGGTGACGTGGTGGAGATACATCTCTACCAAAGGAGGTGTAAAGCATTCCTTCCCTCCACTAGCCTGCAGATCTCCCTTGGAAAAGGTGTAGCACCTACTTAGCTCCCTCGATCATGGCCATGTGAAGCCATGGGAGCAGGTGATGAATGGTCATATGAGCAGCTGGTGCACAAGTCCTGGTTATGCATCCACTGACACCAAGCAGACAATCTCCAACGAGTATTGATAATGGCTGGGGACACTCATCATCTAAAGCAGGGGTCAGCAACCTTTACCACTGAAAGAGCCACTTGGACCCGTTTCCCACAGAAAAGAAAACACTGGGAGCCGCAAAACCCGTTTGACATTTAAAATGAAATAACACTGCATACGTTTTTTTTGCCTTTATGCTATGTATAAACAAACTATAATGTGTTGCATTTATGAAATTGATGAACTCCTGCAGAGAAAACGAAATTACATTTCTGCATGCAACAAAAACATTTTGAACTCCGAAAAAAAGACGTTGGGTTGAAAGTTACTTTTAAGTAAAATACTCAACGTCTATTTGAGTCCTTCTTGTATTTATGAAAAACGCCGAACTTAAATTTTCCGCCAGCAGCAAACCAAAAATAACATCAGCCAGCTGTCAGCCTGAAAAATAAAAGGACTATTTCACTGAACAATGAAAAAATATGAATATACATAAAATAATAGGCAATTAAAATATTTATCATACTTGGTTAATGGGATTTCTGCTCCTGGACCTCAGCGCACAGCGTCTGCACATCAGGGCTGTATGACGTCACCTTCATCTTTACACAGGATCGCAAGCTGTCATCTGTGAGGCGTGCGCGATGTTTGTTTTTAATAAAGTTCATGTTGGAGAACACCTGCTCACATACATATGTGGATCCAAAGATCGACAGGACTCCAAGCGCATACTTTTTCATGTTTACATAAATGTCGGGCATAGCATTCCATGTTTCGAACACAAGTTTGTCCGGTTTTGGAAGGTTTTCAATATCACTCCATTTGTGATTCTGAGCAAGAACGGCCTTCTGACGGGCAACATCTTCAAGGTCTGCTGTCAAGCGTCTAAACTTGGACACCCATATGTCTTTGTCGGCTATGTCGGCCAGTTCCATCTCAAGATCAGGTTGACTCACACCTGCCAATGCAGTCGTATTCAGTAGGGAAGGATCGATGCTTAAGGGAGTGACCGGGAAGGATAATGTGTTTTTTTCCTCTCTGAACTCACAGAAGCGTTTCCCAAACGATGTTTGCATTGCGATGATTGCAGAATGTAAATACTCCGAAATTATCATGTCGTGACCTTGTTTGAACTCTCTCAAATTGGGGAAGTGAGACAAAGTGCCTTTCTGTAAATCTCTGGCAAGCACTGTCAACTTGCGCTCGAATGCCAAGACATCCTCCAACATGTGCAGGGCTGTGCGTCCTTTCCCCTGAAGAGCTGTGTTCAGCGTGTTCAGGTGCGCTGTCATGTCTACCATGAAGTGTAGCTTTTCCAGCCACTCTGGCTGTTCCAGCTCAGGAAAGGTGAGCCCTTTGCTGCCCAGGAAAGTTTTCACTTCTTCCAGACACGCGACAAAGCGTTTCAGCACCTTCCATCTGGACAGCCAGCGATAAAAACCCGTTGTAGCGGTGTCAGTAAACTGCAGTCAAAGATAGCTTTATTCGAACTAAACAGCCTTGCTTTTAAGCCTCCCTCAACCCAGCCCCCATGGACGCAGATGCTGCAAAAGACGCGTACTCACAAACCCCCGTAGGCTATCTCCCTTAGCCGGAATGCTGGCTAATTGTGAGCCGTTTCGGATGTGGCAGGAAATGTGTCGCCACACTTAGATTGTACAAGATCACCATAATCTTCAAATTTAGAATTACATTTCAAAAGCTAACAAACTAACATAAAATACATTTTAATTAAATACTGACCAATTATTTCCCAAAGCCACAGGGAGCCGCAGCACAGAGGTGAAAGAGCCACAAATGGCTCGGGAGCCGCAGGTTGCCGACCCCCCGATCTAAAGACACTACCCAGAGGAAGGCAGTGGAAAACCATTTCTGCAGGAAAATTTGTTAAGCATTATCATGGTCAAGACCAAGATCACCTACATCATACGACATGGCACATAATGATGACGATGACATGGCAGAAGATAAAATTTGAATGGAAAAAAATGTTTACCCTTTCAAGTGCCTTCACCTTTGGTATTCTTGCTGTTATAAAATATCTGAAAGCTACTTACATGCCTTAAAATCATTATTCTCCATGCTGACAGCTCTTTCTGACCTCTGACATCAAAATATTTGATGTTTGTTTCAGGACTTGATACTACATTTCATTCATCTTCTCTTTTATATGAATTTAAATACATTCTTTTTTTGGAATTAAATACCTGCTGTGCTCCAATAAGCCCAAATAATTTTCCTTCATTAGTAAGCGCACAACTAAACCTCTCCTTATCTCAGGCACTATTAGGATATAACTTCTGCATATCTTCAAGTGCAACAAAATATAAACCTGCTGTACGTATTGTAACATAATGTCTGCAAGATATTTTGGATTGATTAATTCTTCCAGTTCTGGTCCTCATTGGCTACTGTTGATTATAACCAGAAGGAGTTGCAATGTTGTACTGCTGTGTAGGTAAAGTGGTTGGCATAGAATTGTTGGGCAGAAGGGTCGGTATTCATTCTGTTTTTCTCTATGGCCCTTATACTACTAGAATTGCAAAGTATCGTCTCCAAAATTTTCCTCTTGTGATATTTGACACCTTTTTGATTGTGGCATCAGAGATTATAGACTGGTACAACTGTCTGATGACTGAAGCCTTCTCCCATCTATCCTGTTGGTGCCACAATTTAATTCTTATCACATCACCTTATTAGAGGTAATGGCTCCTTAGCTCCTCAGTTGTCTGGGGAACTGCAATTCCTGTCCTTGTTTCCTCTGTCTACTTATTTCAGATATTATTAGAGTCTTGAAGAATCAGGCAATGGTTGTCACCATTGTTCTGGTTTAGTAACACATTATCCTGGACATGGTGAGCTACAGGGCCTGTCTCTGTGTGTATGATACTATGAAGCTGCAGTATCATGACTCTCGGACTGTATAGTAACTACTTCTCTGTTGCACTGTTCTGGAGTCTATGTTCCATGATTCTATCACCCTCTGTCTCCTTGACAACATTGGTCTGCAGCCTATCACAGACATTCCCTTTGTTCTCTCCACAGCTTCCTATCTCTGCATTTTAAAGCTTGCCTGCCTTTTGACCTTTCCAGATCTGTTGAAGCATCCTCTGATTCTTTATATGTGAATCCCATCTAACCTGCTGAAGCTCACCTAGAAAGCACAAGTTAAGACCAGGAACTTCTTTTGCCTCTCTGGCCATGTTCCTGTAATGATATAAGCAATTCTTGCAATATGTGATGTAAAGGAAAGTAAGAAATTTCCATCAATATATGTGTTTGTTCATGTGTTTTATGGTCAGCACATTAAGCAAATAACTTCAGCAACTAACTTCAGCTAACAATCTTCAAATCTGACTATGGACTGTAGATAAAATTTATCTGAATAATGATTTCCTAAGTGCCAGGAATCACAGATAGTGGGAAGACCAGACAATGCTGATTAAAATTAATTTGGATTTCTGTGGTATGGGTGCAAAGTGGATGCTGTGAAGTTTGTATCTAGTTCAAAGGAAGTATTGTGGATGCATTGTAAATATGGAATTATCCTTTGATCACTAGCACATAAAATGTCGTGTAGCATTGGGTAAAGTAGACCTCTTCCTTTGGAAGTGTACAGGGCAATTCCACATTTCCTACAAAGTCTATGCATAGCTTAGAGTCATGTGGGTTCCCATTGTCGAACAGTTTATGTGGAGCTAAAAAGAGAAATTTTTGATGTGAGAAAGTTTAACCAAGCAAAAGAGTGAGTGGAGAAGGGTAATTGCTTGGGTATCTATTCCAGTAAGAGTCAAAGTATCCAAAGGCTGTCAGAGTGAGGTGGAAGTTGAATAAGATTGGTGAAGTTGAATTGGTTGAGTCAAGGGAGCTTCAAAGCATCAGAGTGATAGAGGGCATCAGAGTGCTTTGGATGTGAATGGACGGAGAGTGAACCAAGGGAGAAAAGATCGTTGTGCCTGAAAATCATACCTGTAGGAGAAGGCAAGATGAAATGACGGGTCTACCAGGGCAATATAACTTGTGGATCTTCAAAGGAGGTAGAAGTGCGATTAGAGACAATGAGACAGTAACCTCAGAAAGGAAGCTCAATTTCAAGTTTATTTTCCTCGAATTGTACATTAATGCAACCAGACGGAACAACATTCCTCGGTGTTTCGACATGCAACACGGTGCACCCACAATTTATATATTACACATAGCACATAAACCAAAATATTATTCTATAAATGTTAATAAAATCTAATTCAAAATGCATATAGTAAAGCACAACACAGCTAAGCAGTAAACAGCTCACTGTCCTAGCAACGAGACCTCAGTGGTGGCAGGGTATTCATTAGTCTCACAGCTTGAGGGAAGAAACTGTTACACAGTTTGTTAGTTCTGATCATGATGTTTCTGTACCTCCCTCCTAATAGCAGTGGGTCAAAGTGACTGTGGGATGTGCGGTGGTGATCTGCAACAATGCTTTGCACCCTTCGTCTGGAACTCTCTTGGTCACGACTGGTTCGCTTACTCGCACTGGACATGCTGTGCAGTCTAAAGCTGCTACGCCACAGGGAGGACCTGCTGCAGTGGGTGTCTGTTTCATTGAACAATACGCCACTGGCCTTCTTGTTTCTGCACCACTACTGTGTTGTAACACCCTCCCTCAATGCTGCCGCATAGGTGAAAGGTGTGAGCCACATCTGGTAATCAGCGTGGGTGCAGAGACCAGGGTTTTCTTGACATCTGTAAAGTCCTTTACCTCATCTGGCCCCCCTTCTTTCTTCCTCCAGATGGGCCTCCCTACTTTAATCGAAGCCTGTATCGGGACCACTGGTGCTAATAACCCTGGTATGAAATTATGGCAGTATTTGAATAGACCCATTAGCTTCCTGACACCCCTTACACTTACTGGGTGATTGCAGAACGTCTGTCATCTGACAAGTCCTTCCAGTCCCGGGAAATGGTGTAGCCTATGTACTGTATGATTTGCTTCCCTATCTGAGCCGTTCTTATCCACAGCCGCTGTAGACTGATTTAAGCCCCTCATCTCATAGCATCTCCAAAACATTGGCTATCACCCCTAAATGACCTACTTCACCTTCTAAAGCAATTAGTAGTTCACCCACATATTCTAAGATGGTTGACTGGTAGGGAATTAAATTGAGCTTCTCCAAAGTCTGTGCCATGGGTGAAAGCAAGTCAGTCTTGGGATTCAGCTGCTAAGGGAGATCCTGAAATCCATCAGTGATATCCAAGACTGCAAAACTTTATATTGTAAAGGCTGGCGTTTCAAGATTGTTACAGGGCTCACTCCAATGGGATGCAGTCTTAGTGTGGTCTTATTAAGGGTGGTATAGTCTATTATTAATCAATATGATCCATCAGGCTTCTTTACCGGCCATAAAGATGGGTTAGTGATTGACACAGCCTCTCTTAGTATCCACAGGTGTTTTAGTTCCTTCACCTATTCTGAACAGCTGTCAGTGCCTCAGTTTTTATAAGACACAGCTAGACAAGGGGATTAAAATCAGTCCACACAAAGCTCAGATAGGAAAGCAAACCATAGGGTAACTAGAATTCAGTCTCTTTGCATCCTGGATGTAGGTTAGGTGTTACTGATCGGTCCAGGCTACAAACAAGTGTTTGGACTCCTCCAACCAGTGGATCCCCTCCTTTAATGTCAGTTTATTGGACAACAATTCCTAATTCCTAAGGTCCTGGTTTGCTTCCATGGGAGAAAGGACTTATGAGGTCTGTGCAGGGCCTTAGTCCACCATTCTTCTTGATGACAAAAACCTGGCCCCAGCAGGAAATGTGGATGGTTGAATAAACTCAGGCACCAGAGCTTCTTACATGCAGTCCTCCATGGATTATCTTTCTAGGGTCGATAGAAAGTGGAGACACCCAATGTTTCCTCTAATTTGTAAGGGCCAGCATGCATAAAAATCTTGAGCTGTGCTATTTTTTTGCCCAGTGACAACAACAGGTGCACACTGAATTTTATATAGAGAGGTACAGTGTTTATTTTAACATTTAACAAAACACAGTCAAATAAAACTCTGGTCTCCTCTGGGCTTGATCATTTTTGCTTCCATTCTTCTGCACTCTCACCAAACATACAAAGCTGGCCTGTAGCGGGTAATGAAGGATTTTCTCACAAGAGCTTTTGCACCCATAAATTTGCTTGCTTAAAAGGTCATGTTTCCAAATAGCACTCCAGTTCTTCACACTTGCAAATTCTCCAGCAACTTTTGCATCACAACAATACACATAAGTAAAACCAGTTTTTCTGCATTGTACATAAATATTTCTTGTAGTTGCACATTCCTGACCTCATGAGCTTTTGGTGTAGTGGTTTCTACTGTTTCATTTAGCCATTCCATTTCAAATGAACCAGCAGTTCTTTTGTGCTTCACACTCTTCAATTCTTTGGAATTCAACACAGGGAATCAATAATTTCTTAAATAAAAACAGTATAAATAAGCCAGTTCTAAAATCTGCAGGCAAAGCATTGCCAGCTCCACATTGTCAGCACCAGTAAATGGAAAAGGAAATGAGATTGTGTACAATTGTGAAAAATACTTAACATGCCAATGAGGTAGTGTGTGTCAACCTTTTGTGCTTAGTTTATATTCTTTTTGTGTGCTGGTAACAAAAGATGTGTGTGCATGCATACACACATGCACACCTTAGAGGGAACATTGGAGCTATCCCCGAAGAGGACATGTACCCAATATCAGATTGATTGCACAGTCATAGTCCTGGTAAGGTGGTAGAGTGGTCGCCTTTTTCATGCTAACAACCTCCAGAAGGTCTGAATATTCTGGAGGTACTCTATACAAATCAGATACACTGGGTTAGAGGTGTAAGGTTCAATAAGTTATTCAGGAAGCACGTCAGAAGCTGTCTCAGGTGTTGGCTCAGAAGTAAACTCAGGAGGTATTCCGGGAGGTAATTCATAAGGTGTCCTAGGCTTATTTTGGAGGCATTTCTTTTTAGACTGATTTGACCAGCCCAAAGCAATGGCAGTACTCCAGTTAACTCTTGGGTTGTGGGTGATAGCCAGCGATGATTAAATAAGTGGTATTTCTGGGAAACAAATGAGATGGAGCTGCATTGATTCCACATGCTAACCAAGCTTGAATGAGGATGTTTGGTGATTGATCTGCCCCGGTACCAAAGGTCTCCCATCTAGGGCCTTGGAAATGAGCCCCTGGTAGAGATCTGAAAAAGGGATTTTCAATCTTCTGGCCAGTTTGAGGTCTAAAATATTCACATTTAGTGAATGCTCCCATGAAAGCAACATGGGGAGCACCACACCAGAGGGAGCTGAGCCAGGAATGAGGTTAGCAAATGTCACAGTCCTCCTTAGGCTGGACAGTCCAAGCAGTTTCCTGGGATCTTGGGATATCCAGCCTCTCCATAGTAAAGGCAGCACCTCTCTCTTCTCCTTCTCTATCTCTTGGCATGAGATAGCTTGGTCTAGCCTATAGGCTCCTTGGAGGCTGGAATTGGCGGCAGTCGAGGAGAATTCCAAGCCAAAGGAATAGTAGACGATGGAGGAGAGTGTTTTCAGAACAATTCCCTTCTTTCCATTAATCAATTATCGAGTCAAATCGCCAGGTCCATGAGACTCTAGATCCTCCACAATTTAGCTCATTACTCAGTCCCTAATGGAATAATGGAATGGTCCATGCTTCCATTTTTCAACTGCCTCTGCCGCCAAGATACAATGTCTAATATGGTACAGAATTGAACTTACTGTTACTTATCCAGACATGATTGTTATGCATTCTATGGTAATGTCGCAGCTGCAAGAGATAAAGGAGAAGAATCAAACATTCAAGCATGAACTAAAAATCTCATAATATACATCAGTGCATTTAACAAAGCAAAGAGAGAATCATCTGGAACGATATCAAATGGTACTGAGCTACAAAAGGAAACATTGGTTGATCTGGCATGGGTCTTCAATAATTAAGAAGTGTGTAGTTTGCTGAAGTTACAAGGAAGAGTGGGATACTACAACAAGATCCACATTATAGTTACATTATTGATGAATGATTTTTGTCTAACTAGTTTGAATATATTGAGCAAATTTTCGATCACAAGATAGTAAACTAGATTATCTGAGTCTGAGACTGAATTAGAGTGATAGGAAGGACTACTGTGAGCATATTTTAAAGGAAATTCTGAAGGATACCATCCCAGAAGCGACCATTCAGCTAGAGAGGGTTTCATCTGTTTCTCGTTCCAACAGAATGCCCACAAGGTCTGGCAAGACCCATAGGGGAGGGAGATGAATCTATGTTAATGAGAACTGATGTGTGAATGTTTCACCTGTGCTGTGTTCTTAATGGTGAAGTACAAGCCACTCTATTTACTAAGGTGAGTTCACCAATATTGTGATTGTGGCTGTAAACAGCAACCCCATTCCCCTCCACCCCCTGTGTTAATGCTGGGGAAGTACTATGTGAACTCAGTGTACTTGCCATCAGTGACTTGCGAACCACACATCCCCAATGGTTTGTTTGTTGTTGCTGGCGACTTCAATGACGTTAACTTAAAAACAGTCCGACATAAATTCTATAAGTATGTTGACTTTGTTACCAGAGGTCAGAGCACATTAGATCTGGTTTATACCAACATCCCTCAAGCATGGAAAGCTGCTCCTCCTTCTCACATTGGATTCTTTGATCAGTTATCTGTAATGGAAATTCCTGCACAGTGACTTCAAACCAATTAGTTCAAAGGGAGATAAAGACCTGGCCAAAGGGAGCATCCTCAGCGTTACAGGACTGTTTTGAAAACACGGACTGGAGCACCTTCAGGGAGGCAACAGACTATGACCATCACATTAACATCGATGAATATGTGAAACGTGTAACTAGATACTAAGAGAGGTCCATTGAGGATATCTCTGTTATTAAGTGCATCTATGTGAGGGTGAATCTGAAGCCTTGGCTGACAGCTAAGTCTGAGAGCTCAACATGCTGCTTTCAGATGTGCAGGTAAGACAGTTCTCAGGCTCTTTCCCACGCCATCAGGAAGGCAAAATGGGATTATTCACAGAGAATGTACAGCCATTTCTGTGACACCAGAGACACAAGACACATGTGGCAGGGGCATTCAGACCATAACTGATTACAAATCCACCCTGCTCATTAACGACAATGACACTGCTCTTCCTGATAGGCTAAATGTCTTTTACGCTCGGTTTGATGCAAGGAGCGATGTACCAGTGAGGAAGATACCCCTGCCCGCCAAAGAGCAAGCATACTATCTGGCCACAGCACAGTAAGAAAGACCCTAGCCAGGGTTAACCCATACATAGCTGTGGGGCTTGATAACGCACTTGGTTGGGTGTTGAGGGACTGGGCAGCCCAGTTAACTGAAGTTCTAACAGACATCTTCAACATCTCTGTGGAACAGTCCATTGTCTACTTAGGATTCAAAATGGCCACCATCATCCTGGTGCCCAAGAGGGCAACAGTAATCTGTCTCAATAATGTCCATCCAATAGCATTGACCTCAAAAATAATTAAGTGCTTTGAGCGGCTGATTATGGATCACATTAAATCCCATTTTCCTGCTGCATTGTTGGGCCCTTTCCAGTTTGCTTATCGCTCAAGTCGGTCTGCTGGTGCTGCCACACCCTCTGCACTCCACTCTGTCCTGTCCCATCTGAAGAATGGAGCTTCATATGCCAGGATGCTGTTTATTGACCAACCCAGTGTTCAATACAATTATCCCTCAGAAGCTGGTGGGTAAGCTGTCCTCGCTGGGTCTCAACACCAATCTCTGTAACTGGATCCTGGACTTATTGACAGAAAGTCACCGTCAGTCCATGTTGGCAGAATCATCTCCAGCTCCATCGTGTTGTGCACTGGTGCTCCCCAGGACTCTGTGCTCAACCTGTTTCTGTTCACGCCGCTGACAAATGACTGCACTGCTAGATCCAGTTCAAACAGAATCATATGTTCAGTGGTGACACAAAGTTGTTGGCCTCATCAATAAAGACAATGGGACAGCACACAGAGAGGAGATAGAGCAGCTGGTAAGATGGTGTGAGAAGAACAACATGAGTCTCAACGTGAACAAAACCAAATATGTTGTTGCAGACTTTAGGAAGGTGCAGGCTGACCACCCCTCACTTCACATACACAGCTCCTCCATGGAGAGACGTAGGAGTACCAAGATTCTGGGAGTATGATCTTATCTAGTCCCTCAATACCACCTCTTTGGTCGAGAGTGCACAGCAGCTTCCCCACTTCCTGAGAAGATTGAGTGGTGAGGCTCTCCAAACACCCCACTCCACCATCTTAACTGATGCTTTCAGGCAGACCATCAGCTGCATCACTGTCTGCTATAGACCACAAGTCCTAACAAAGTATTGTGAGCACTATTGAGAGAATCACTGGGGTCTCACTTCCTCCCATCTGAGACATTTATCAGCTCTGCTATTTACACAGGGACCTTAGTATTGACAA